>NC_141710.1:17837783-18012783 GCF_971803275.1 Cyanistes caeruleus
AAATAAATGAATTTAATCTTTTTCCTAGTTGTGTCCTAAGCTCCCCCCCCCCCCCAATATGCATACATAATGAAACACTTGCCTTTCACACTGCTTAAATAACTGTTAAATGCACAGCGTTCATGCCAGCCTGTGCCATGAAGCTCATTTTAAAAACAACTTCCACGTTATATACGTAAAAACAGACCTATACCTGGCCTCAGAGTATTTCTTACACTTTGCAACTTATATATAATATTTCCTCTCTTATTCTGTAACAACACAAATCATATTTTCCTTTACACATAAACTTATAACTGCAGTTCCTACTGGGCATGTAAGAATATTTGAAATAATTCAGCTGCCTGCTATTTTTTTACAAAATATTCTTCCATTTTCAAATCTCCCTTTAAATAGTCCCTGTACTTGCACCACTCACATCTCCAGCTTTTACCATGCTCAGTTCAGAGATCCCTCTGCATAAACCCTGTTTTGCCTATTTTACAGCACTTATACTGTGCAGCAGTTTATAGGAGATACATTTACCCTTGCACCGATAATTTTTATGTTTCAACCTCACTCCTTTTCCTCAGACTCCAGTTCCCGTATTTTCCTTAAAACCCCAAATAGTCTAGGTAGCCACAGAAGTGATTGTTCCTACCAGTTTCTTTTCATCACTTCTGCAATTGACCAATTGACAACTGATTGATGGTTATCTTTTCACTTCCACAATGAAAGAAATTACCATCACTATAGCTATGTACAGTAAATGCCTCCAGAGTAAATTACATGATTCTAAAATTCTCCTTAGCTCACTTAGTAAAACATCAACACAAAAAAGTTTCTTTTTTGCCTCTCTTCCTGTACTGCAGATTTGGCCTTTCCTGTCAGCTTCAGAAAAGAACTTGACAGCTTCTTTAAAAAGAGGAGTATAAAAGAACTTGAATAAGGGATGGCACAGGGCTGGGCTAAGGCTTCCATTCTCTGCAAGTGGCTATTCTTTGCACTGAAAAAAAAATTAGGCATGTGAGCACAGATAAGCCACATAAGAATACCCCAAAGAATATTCCCAGTGACCTTGAGATTTTGCTGCAATTCCGTATCCATTCTCTGCTGGAACAGCTTCATGAATTCTGAACTTCAGAATAACTTATTTCCAGAATGTGCAATTTATTCCTTGTAGGGAGAAAAAACACTCCCACAAAATTAGTAGGGGAAAATATTTGCCAGTACAAAATAAAATAAATTTGTCCTTGGATTTTTGCAATAGTTCAGATGTAATGGTAAGAATTTGACTCCATTCCTATCGCCGGTTTTGTTTTAATGATGCTGAGATGGAAGAGAGATGCAATTCTATCTAAAACCAAACACCCCTCTTAATTTTGTCAGAATTTTTAGCTCCTGCATGGAAATATAGTGAAAACTTTTGATTGCTGTACAATTAAGGGCAGTTTTCAGTGCATTAAATATACCACTGAGAAAGACTGAGAAATATTTATTGGGTTTTGTTCCTTCTTGGAGAGCACTTTAAAATTGAGACTAAAATAGACTCATTATAGCTCATTATTTAAATAAACACTAAAGGAGAAATGTAACTCTTCCTTGGTGAGGCCAAAAGATTTTGTAATAATATAAAAAGCCTGTTTACTTTGCAATAAAAGACACAACAGCTCGTATAACCTCTCCAGTTCAAGTTACAGCCTTTAAAAGCTTCTATTACTTTCTTCAGGCTGATAATCTCTATGACTTTTTCCCACTTCAGGCCACCACTATCACTAGCTTTTAACTGGTTTCCTGTGTTTTGGATATCACCAAACTTCAGGACTCTGTAGTCCTAAAGTTCTCTTCATTAATTTATTCAGGAAAGGAGTTTTCTTGGAATTTATGTTACACCACCTTGGATGGATCCTTCCTGAGAGGTGGGGCCATGATGAAGGATTCACTCCAGATCTAAATAAGACATACAGACTAGATGAAATGCTTCTCAAACATTCTTTTCAGTTCTTTTATCCCCTCTGAATTTATCAGCAATATTACTTTTGGCTATCTCTATCCTGTACTGGTTTCCAAAAGAGAGGGGCAAACAAGAGTCAGAAGAGATTTGATCTGACATTCCCATACTCCAACAAAAGACCAAAGCTCAACCAAAAGAAGACTAACCATGGTCTGCAATTACCTATTACTGAAAAGACTTTTGAGAGCAAAGGACCCTTTATTATGAGGGAAAGAAAGGTATAAGAAATTACAGAAGATAATGCTTTGCAGTTGTTTCACAGCTATTAGAGGACTAGTAAGGAAATTCTTGATGTAAAACTCATATTGTTCATTTCTTTCATTATTGTTACTTTTTCAAAGAATTCTATGCCCATGGACCAATATCCAGGGAGAAATAGCTGGTATTAAAGTCAGTAAATTACAGAGTTAGTGTACTGCTGTGCTAACCAGATGAAAGGAGGACGGCTGCTATTAATGTACATAAATATGATTTGAAAAGGGACAACAGAGAATAAAAAGGAAATATATCAGGTTCATCTTTAGTTAACTTAAAGTTGCATTTTAAACAATTAACTGCAATTATAATACAAATTTGTGCTGGAAAGAACCGTATCAAAAATCAGCTACAACAGTCTTAAAATACATTTTGTCAGATTACTAATTCTTTCTAGTAAACACCTTTGTCCACACATGCATTTGTTCTTAAATATTTCAAGCAGTCTTATTTCCCAGCCCAATTATCTTTTGAGGCTGTAAAAGGCTCTGGCAAGGACAACCCCTTCCCCCAAATATTTACTTGTTATATTAATTGAACAATTTAACATAAGAGATTGAATGTTAATATTTTTGGAATAATATAACATTCTTGCTTCCCAGCAAGAAAACAACATAATGATGCAAGGACAGAAAGAGACAACTGATTTTTACCCAGGCAAATTTTAAACTAGAGGCCTTCAAAGCTATTGTGTGCTGTTATACACAATAAACTGTTATAAACTCAGTTTTTCTTAACCTGCATGATGGCTTGAAAATTTAAGCAAGAAAAAGCAGATAAATTAAGTTTTACTTTTCCAAGTCTGATTTCCAATTCTTTCTAACAGAAAGACTCATTTCAAGCCATTTTTGCATCACTGCATGTCAAGAGGACAGCTTTCCTTGTGATGCATGACATGGGTTACTCACTTGAAGGTGAAAGGAAATTTGAAGAGTAACCTTCAAATCCTATTATGTCATAACTACTTTCCTGGAGAGGTGAAGGAGAGAGTGGAGACTATGTGTATAAAACCACCTCTTTTTTCATTCTCTTGTCTCTGGGCACAGGCTTTTAAGTATTTGTATAATATAGGATCTCTGCCTTTTTGTTGCCAAGCATTCATAGTAAGTACTCCACAACATAATAAGAGTTTTGAATAGAAGCCAGAAAACCATCTATCACTTCTGTTTTCTTCCAGGTAGCTTCACTGGGTTTTATGACTGGTCTAAACCATATACGTGTTCTATAAAACACCTAATTCATGTACATCAGCTGAAAGGTTAAAAAAATAAGAAAAAGCTTTATTGGGCCAAAATTTAGGTTGGGATTCATTTAGACAATTCAAGGATCTGGTAATTTCCAAGACAGCCATGACTTGTGAAGAGAAGAGTTGCAGGAAGAGCAAATATTTTATCTGCATCTTTGTGGAGTAGATAAGTAAGTTGTAAAACGACTGTTCCTAGAAGGATGCCAGCAGACCCTTTCATGTCAAAAGGATAACTACCCAACAACAGAGATTTCTATAAAGAAGCTTTGAGAAGCCAAGGCATCACTCTGTAAATACTAAGAATTTTGTTATGAATGTTATTATAAGGGAATCTATCAATCTAAACAAACCCTTTTTCTAATGCTCATCAATATGATTTTTGAATGCTTTATAGGCATCAACTCAACCAATATGACAGAGACTAGTGGAAAGGCTCTCAATATAATCTCCTACAAAGCCCTACAAAGTTCAGACAGTAGTCATAGCTCTTACTTTAATGTGAACTAATTTTTAATCATGGTAAAGTACTTGAAAATTAACATATCCTTAAACTCTCTTCTCGGTGTCACCATCTCCATCAAACCAAGTGTGTTTATTCTGCTCCTCCTCTGTGCTGGGTTTGAGAGTCTGAACAAAGGCAGCATGTGGAGCAAGGAGTTAGCAGTGATAACAGCCAATAAAGAAGAGATGAAATGTCCTCAGGACTGCAGCTTGTCTGGACATTTAACCAACTGCTGGGTTTGCTACTTTCAGGGAGGGCAGCACTGTTGATATTTAACATGACAGTCCATATTGGGTCTCATGACTTAATACAGGTTCTTAAAGACTGACATGGTCTTTGCTACACAGATGATGAAGTCAAGGATCACTTAGACAGTGAGAGGACTCAAGTTCAGTGTCTAATTCCAAGGCATTGCTAGTTAAGATGTTGAGACCTGGGTTAGAGGAGTGGACAAAAGTATTTGCAACCACCAGGCATTCAGCATTCCTTCTGAACACCAATTTGGAATGTGCCACTTCCCCCTCATAGGAGAACAATATTCTTTGGGACCAGCAACCCCAAATTCTTCAGTTTTGAGTGACATTATTAAATAAAAAAACCCACTAGAAATGGCAGAATGTTGGGAGAACTGACACTGCTCCATACAAAGCAGACCATGAAGAATCAAGCACTGAACAGCAACAATCTGAACAACAAAGCTGACCTAAACACTTGGTGGGTTTGTTCTTCAGAATAATATTAAAAAAGCCCTGAACAACCAGGAGCAGAACAACATGTTCAGTCAGAGTCTCAAGAATGTACTTTCTAATGGGGAACAGGACTTCTCTGATGTACCAGAGGAGAAGGAATATAAATGTATAGAAGCAGAAAACCTGACCATTTTCCTCTAATGTCTGAAAATCTAGAGCAAGCTCATGCGAACTCTGACTCTGAGGACATGCGTGTTGAGGAGGAGCACAATTACAGCCACATAACAAACAAGACAGAACAATGTAGGGAACCAGAACAACTGAACATTCTGCCAGTGGAATTAATCCAGGACTCAGAGCAGCAAGGACAAAAGCTGGAGAGTTGGAGGCAACATTCTGCAAAGAGAAGCTGCATGACCATTGTGTACACACAGAGAAGCTCAGCAACATATGTGACCTGAATACCTGAATGTAACCAGCAGCCATTCCCCAGACAGAGCTTTCCAAAAAGAACAAAAACCACAACAAGATCACATGAACTTTGAACTTCTCAAAAAAGAAGGGTTTTGTGGAAGTGCCAAATGCAGAGAAGCGTCAGCCAGTGGAATCACAGAATCACCCTCTGTGAGTCCTGAGTGGTTAAAAAACAGAAAGAAGGTCCCATCTGTGAAAAAGCAGATGACTAACAGGAGAGTCATGTGCAGCTTTGGAAGAAGAAAAAAAAAATAGTAAGTAATTCAGATGAGATATAAATTATTTGAAAAATCACAGAAATACAATGGTGAGAAGATGAAAAAAAAAATAAATTGCAACCAATAATTTCACCATATTACACTCCAGGATTCTATTTTTTTCCTTGAGCAATGAGACCCAGTATCAACAAATCCATACTGCAGGCTTTAGGTGGGGGCGTGTTTCTGCTCTGGGTAATTAAAATGGCTTTTCTGAAATTAATTGCATAAAAAAGTGATCTGGTTTTACTGACCAACTGTGAATCCCATTTCTCTCAATTAGAAGTGTATATGCAATTTAAAACCCAAAATTAGACACTTTAATCCATATTTAAGAACCAAATAAGCTGCATGGGGTCTGTGAAAAGCAAGCTCTTAAACCACTCAATATTATTTATATACACATCCACAGGGATGAAGAAGAGAAGCTGATACTGCTGAATGTTGAAATGGAGACCTGAGGCTGGATGTGGCACCTCAGCAATCAGAGGTGCTGATTACATTTTGCCATTCACAAATACATAGACAAGATGATCTCCTTTCTCTTTGCTTTAGAGTCAAAAAATGGCAAAAGGACAGCAGAAGTCAGGGGTCTTCCCTGACTGTGATACTTTATCAAAAGTATGAAGCATTTAAGCTGTCCTGCAGTGACTGAGAATGTAAGGATCTGCACTGTGCTCACAGTCCATGGGACAGTTATACACAACTGCACATTCTGTAAAGCAAAATGATAAAAAATATTTTTATTGTGTATTTTGAAAATTAAGTTTTATACAGTTAATAACATGTAGGGTGAAAATAAATAACATCCCAATTGAATGTTAATCCAGTCTGATAGGTGATAAAAGAGATGTAAAGAAAAGAGGATGTGTGCTTTTATAAAAGATAAAAATATCCATCATAAAGGTCCTGTAACCTTTTGTCTCCTAACCACATATTAGATTACTAAATTATTGAATAATCTAATGCACAGTTTCCTTCATACAGCAGAAGCAATTCACACAGCTTGGTATGCAAAACAAACAAACAAACAAACAAAAAAGAGCATAATTTGACATTTTCACACGCTTGGCTTTGAAAGCAAGCTCATTTGGTTTTTTTCAGGAGTATTTTGCATTCTTGGAGTACACCAGCAGTGGCTATAATGTGTGATGTAAGTGTATCATAGAATGTGTTTATTATAGCCATTGCTCTGTAGCTGCTACAAGGGAACCCCTTTGAGGCTAGATAAAAGTTTGCCAAAAATAATATTCAAATATCCTTTTAATCAAAACAAGATAAAGAGGAGATTAGTGCCACCAGTGTCAACACCACCACTTCCAAAACATATGCTCAAATAAAACATGAAAGCTTTAGGGGATTGGTTTTGCAAGCTTCAGTAGCTCACACTTCCTCTCTCTTCCAACTCTATGTATTATTAAAATGCATCAGCTGATGATGTGTGTTAATGACAAGCTCCATCCTCAAAGGGGTCTAATTCATTAAAGGGGATGATTACACATTAATTCTCAGAATTGAAAACAAAATATTTATTTAGATTATTAATTATGAATTTTATTTCAATACAGAAGATTAGATTCTTTTAATGTCATTTAAAATAAAAGAATGAAAAAGTATATCACAAGAAAAAAACCCACATAAATATCAAGCAAAATTTAATTCCTGACTAAACTTAATAGCATGAGGAATTTTCTCCATAAAATATCAATTTTCATGATTATCATAACTGATAAAGATTGAATATTTTCTTTAATTCTAAATCTTGCTGTTGCTCTCCTCCCCTTCCTCCCCCTCCCTCGAATAACAGTTATAAATTACATATTTTTTCTTTTACTTACAACTCGTTTACCTTTTAGATTTTGGGAGAGAGTGTAGGACATTTTTCTGTCATCAAAATGATACCCACTAAATTTTTATCTAAAATATTAAGATCTACATTTTCCCTCTGTTTTGGCAGAATTTCATCCATACAAAATCTAAAGACTGGATCTAGAAATTTCTAATTAAAAAGCACAGTTTCTGATTTGTTGTGGGAAAGCAAACTGACAAGAATAAGAAACATTAATTTAATTCGGTGCTTGGTGAAACTACTGGGAGTTGATTCATGGAATGTATCTTTCCTGTCTATCATCACTAGAAGAATTTCACGAAAACGCCAGTTTGCCCCAAAATATGCATTTGTTGGTTGTGTGGGATGGATTTGGCCACCAAAGGCTGCTGATAAAAATGAAACCAACACTAAAATACAGACAGCATTGAGCATGTAAACATCCTTAAAACTCACAGTTAACTACTTAACCAGGCATGGTAGTGGGGGTTGCGTCTTTTGCATCCATGAAATCATCATATATATCACAGGTTTTCCTTGGGAATTGATCCAAGACCTTGGGGAGCACCTGTGTGGTGTGAACAAAACAACACGAAGCTGCAACTGGGAGCACCAGTCACACCATGCTCGATGCTCTGGGTGAAAGCAATGCTGAAAACAGCTTATTGAAAAACACAGCCATGTGAAAGCAAAACTAGAATATTACACATGTTTAAATACACAAAAGTTTGTGTTTGGCCTGCTCTAAAATTCCATGAGAACACATATTTTGGGCACACTTACATAATTTCATCAGATGCTTCCCTTCAGGTGTCTGTGACCTCAGCAGTGCTCAGATGAACACCCCTCTTGCTCGAAATAAAGAGGTATCCATTGGTGGAGTGATTCATGATGGCATTGCATGTAGAAGAAGCTGCACTCTTTATTATAAATTACAGACAGCATTACAGACTCTGGAAATTTGGCATGCATTTAAGAGAGAAATGCTTTAAACCATGGGTAGCAAAAATAAAAACTTCAAAGAAGTTTACAGTGTTTTCAGAAATCTTTACTGAATTCATAGATATTTACTGAATAAGCGAAACACTTTAAGCCACTTTATTCTTCCTGTGACCATTACCAGTTTGTTACTAAGGGCTTCCAAGGCAATTGTACAAAATACATAATCCCTGTACTAAATATATCCTGAAATTCTGCAAATGTTATATTTAACTAATGCAGTACATAGGGAAAATCCAGTATTTGAATACACCTTCTAATTTTCACTGAATTTGCAATAAAAAACATTAACTAGGCTAGCCACATTACTGTGTGCAAAAGAGGTCAATTCCAATGGCTTTTAGTTGCACAAACAGTGCCATGGGGATACAAGACTTCCTTAAAGGTTTTGAAATATGATCTTTTCACTATTTAGTAATCATACCCATGAAACTTGCTTGTATCTGAGTATGAAACTGATTCTAATGTGGCTTTCCCAGACAGGAATTATCCACCATTAAGGTAATTACTGGAGGGAACTAAATTCACATTAAACTCTCTGACGTATTAGTCAAGAAAGTCATTGAAAAACTCTTGTTTACTTATATACTACTATATACCCTTTTCAAGCTTGTTTTTCATATCACTAGCATGAGTACAAAATACAATTATTAGGAAAAGCTCAAAGCACAAAGCTGCTTTTTGAAGAGCACAATTAAAGTAAACCAGACATTGCTCCACAGCTGCAGTAGAAGGGCAGAGACAAATGAGAGTTTTAAGGAGAAAGGCGGAAAAGTTACTTCACTGCAAAGAAGGGCAACAGTGAAACTGCATCAGTGGCAACAAATTCCTTAAACTCATAGTGCAGAGGACAATTTATTTACTGTAAAGATAATGATTTATTGTGCAACACCCCTGAGTTCAAGTTCACCTTCACACAGTTAAATTATAATTTCCTTCCTATGGTGAATACACACAATTCATAGTTATTTGTTTGTAGGATAAGATCTTCAAAACCATGGCACGTCACTCCTTATCAAATGTCTGTGAAAATGCCTCTATAACCTGGTAAGCAGCACAAGAGGCTAAACCCCACATTATATCAGGCAAACATATCTGTGTGTACATAAAGACTTAAATAGCTCCCAAATGCTGTGCTCCATGAGTGCTCCCCCGTTTGTATTCACCATACAGAAGATGGTATCTTAAATGTAAACAGTATGTACTGCTTGGGTTTGGGGCTGAGTTAATGGTGATTGTTTGCACAGGATAAACCATCTCATTCTTCTTGTGAGATGCTTCCAACAGAAGTTTTAAGGGTCTTTATTTTCCTCTCAAGCACTGAGAAGCCAGATGGAAACCAGGCCAAAAACTTTCACCAGCAGCTTTTAGTTTAACCATGCTACTGATGCAGCTCAGAGTATTAGCATGTATTTATGAGGGATACCAAATCCTGACAACTTTTCAGCTCTTTGGTGAGGTTAAGTTTGCAGTTTGTCCAGGGAAAGTAAATTTTTGCCCTCATGGTGGCAGAGAGCAACTAGAAAATACAACCCACTGGACAAGGCAAAAATAAAAGTTACTGTGAAAATTTAATTTTGTTATTCAGTTTAAATTACGATTTTTGACAATCATAAGGAACTTTTCCAAGTTTTTCACCTTGTGCTGGCTTTACCACCAGCTTGCATATACAGAAGACATGTGAACAGTATGGCTATGTACTCCACCACACCCCCTGCCCAGTGTAAAAGTAAAGATAGAAAGGAATTGCTTTCACGTAAAGTTTCCTGAAGAAAGTTATTCACTTCCAAGCAATGCTTTTAATCTAAATACAGATTTTCTTTTGGAAGAAATCCAGTATTTTTTTGTGAAAAATGTTTAGAAAATTATTTTCATATCCTAACTGGAGTTAAACAAACTTAACTAGGATTTGGTTTTATAGCCAGTCTTCTTTTCCTTATTGAAAGTGTGTCCCAGTGTGGAAGTGCAAATGATATATTTGGTTTTCAGTACTTTCCAGTACTTTCAGTGCTTGCAATTTTTAATTACAAAATTCATATAAAATCTTTCCTCAATCACTTTTCAGGAGATGCACGATTTATTATTATTGAATTTAACTCACAAAACTGCATATTTGGCTAAGTTTCACATCTAAGTAATGTGTTGGGGGTTTTGAATTTCTATCATTTATCCATGACCTAAGTAATGCTATGCTGGTGTGCACAGTTTGAATGAGCAAAACTGCACAAATATATAACAGACTTGAGAAATCATGAAACCAATCACCTGCTTGTATCTTATTTTATAAACTTATTTACTATACAAGATAATGATAAAAAAGGGCTTTTCTATTTATAATGATGCTGTTATTAAGTAGCAAAAATTACAGCTGAATAATAAGTTTTTTCTTCATTTAGTATAAATATTTAAAAGTATGATTGGATATTTTAATATTAACAAAAATCAATTTCTAAAAGTTATAGTTTTGTTATTCTATATTCTGAAATGTTCATCACTGGTAAAATCATTACAAATCCAATGATGGCTATTAAATGATGGCTAAATTAAATGATGGCCACTAAAATGATGGCTATTACAGTTATACACATCTCTCATACATTTCATGTGGCTGTTTCAAAGTACTTTCCAAAAAATAAGTGTAACAGTCATTAGAGGAAATCTTAATTTCAACCTTCCTCAAAATGAGGCAAAAGTTTGCCCCAGGTCGAACAAGAAGAGGGAAGAAAATCTGGCATCTTTTCTTTACATTTATGAATCTGCATTAATTTATTGGGAAACATATTCAAAAAGAAGGTCTGTCCTACAGCAATGGTGTTAGCACTAAAAAGTTCTAGAGGTAACATTGATCTCTAAATTCTATGTACCATCTCCAAAACTTCTGTGGTTCCCAAACTAAAGTCATGCCCAACTCAGAGTAGTGCAAACTAAAATAGAGACTCAATCTTTTATATCCCTGTGGCCACAAGTAAGAGATTTACCAGTGGAAATAAATGTAGAAATGTTACAGCTACTTGGAATTGAATTTTTGTGTCATATTTACTCTGTTTCCAGAAGTCACTACCCATCACCACAAGCCATTGAAATTCTTCTGAAGAACAGGAAGAACCCAAACATTTCCTTCATGTCAAAAAACAAGAGGGCTTCTATCCCTAGCAATTAAAAAATGGAAGTACATGTCCTGACATGAGTTTTAATTACTGTATGGGGGCAACTGACCTTTTTCCAGACAGTTCAGGGGCAACTGTATGAAGGACCCATTTCCCATGAAACCAGCCTCCAAAGATTTCATCAGACAAAATGATAATGAGCTATTGCAGTTGAAATGAGCTGATTAGTTTTTCCCCCCAGCTGCTGTTCAATTAATGAACCACTTTTTAAAATTTTGAAATGAAGTTCACTAGTCATCTATTTTTATTTTCTTAAATTGAAAACTGATAAATGAATTCAGCCTCTTGGTGACACAAACAAAAATAGTTTGAATTTCAGATCTTGAAGAAGTGTTAGGAATGTGAAAAAAAAGGCAGTTTTAAAAGCAGTGTGAATATTTAGCAGCAAATATTCCTAAAGGACTGTTAAAACACAGATGATTGAAGTAGCAGCCAGAAAAGGGATGCAAATGACTCTTAAATGAAAGGTTATAGAGCACTAGAGGTGTTTAATCCAAATAACAAACTGTTGTTGTCAATGAAAGATCTGATACAAACCGATTTAGATAATGCAGAAAAATGAACACACAATTTGACAGCTACCCTGGATTTACAGAATCATGGGATTAAATGCTTTCCACTTATTCAAAGAGGATTAGTCAGGATACATTTATTTATTTAAAGCAGATCTTTTACAGAACTAAAGAGTTTACAAATGATATGGAGTGATGGAAAATAGAAAATCCATATCAGCTTTAGCTTCTATCATTCAGCCACAGATGGAGAACTGCTTACTACCAAATACATGATATAGTGCATTAGCAAAATAATAATAATATTAATAAATTTGGTGTAGCCTTTAACTATTTAGTCAAGAAAAGAGAACATTAAAACACTTGCACAGGCCATTTGTAGAGAAAGGCAATAAAATGTGAACACACTAATGAAACATCCACAACCAGAGGTTGTGTAAAACACAGGTGCAAATCAGGGATAACGCTGGTGGAACTGTACAGCTGCAGTTGGTCTGAGATGGAAGATATTAACCAGATGAGATTGGAAAGCAGGATTCCTGCATGCAAGGCCAAGAGCTGCTGAACACTCACTACAGGGCACCGATTAAGTCACTTCACTTTTCAGTCCCCATTTCTGTTAGCAGAGATTTTAACCTGAAAAGTTTTAATTAAATGTCTGATAAGTGATTTGATCTAATAGTAAAAGCTTCTCCTCATGAGCAAAATAATAATAGCAACATTGTTTGAAAGTTTCTGCCTGTGCCAAAATCATGCCAGAACCTAATTTTCATCACTGCTGAAGGGTATTTATCAGCTCTGGCAGTGTTTTGTGCTGGCTCTGGGATTCCTTTTCATCACCAAGGTGCTGAAAGTCAAAATCTCATGTTTAGTTTTTTTTGGTAAGAAAATCTATACATTAGAGGCCAAACAAGTGAGAAATGCCTCTAAATATGACAATAAATGGAAAATAAACAGCTCAGTGTAACTGGGTCACTGGAGTGTTTGCAGATTCACAAGTGAAATTTGCATTGTAATTGTCAATTTCTGAACTCCATATATTTAACATCCTTAATGTCATCCCTATGTTGCTATGTTGCTGTGCTTTGAGCACTCCTGCTTCCTCTTCAAAATTAAATCACCTTCCTGGATACCAATTCCAGTTATAAATGTGAACAGGTTGCACAACTGCAGCTCATAACAATATTTGTGTAGCTGGGGAATGTTGCTTCCCTTCAGAACACCCACGATCCATATGCTTCTTTTCCTACCAAACCCCAAGCATGCAAGAATGATCGAAAGAATCAAGAAGGGACAAAAGGAAGGAGCTACCACACCTCCTGTCTACCCTTTGCACATAGTACCAAAGACAGTGCCTTGAAAATAGAAATATGAGCTTTTTGAGCTAAAATTAAAACTGATCAATGTGAGAGCCTTCACTAAATGAACTACATGCAGTTTTAGCTGCCGTGATGTACCTGATTTAATTTGCATCACATGAAATGATCCAGATAATGACAGTGACCCCGGTGCCTGTTCATTTCATTTCCCCAAACTGCTGGGCCTATCATTAACCAAGGCAAGATAAGATAACAGATGGCTGTGAATTAATCCTATCTTCAAATATCAAATGAAAAAAAGTGTGTCAATTAAGACAAATTAATTTAGATTCAGCATTCTAGAAATAAGTTGAAATAGATTTTGTGTCCACTTAAGGATACAATAATGAGTTCATAAATGAACTCACACTTTCTTAGTGATGGGGATACCGATAAAGCAAAAGCTGTAAAACTTCCCAAATGTGTTACTTCAACCATTTTGCTCGGATTTGAAAAAGCAGATATGGGTAGACCTGTAGATTCATTTAAACATTGACCCTAACTTTATGGCTAGATATAAACAAACAAGACTTGACAACATAGCCACTGTTTTAGGAAAACAATGACCTCATTATGATCACTCTGAATTTTCTATCACTCAAGCTGACTCGTGAACTCAGTCCAATCCTGAGGATTCCTATTATAAATACTAAATATTTTTATAACTTTCTAGGGGACTTGTATATCTATTTATGTAATATGTATATACACGTATGGATTGCTTTATTGGAATATATGCCAGATGAAGAGAGAGAAGCAGGGGCATTGAGAACAACAATAGAAATTCAGTGAAAATGGTGAGGAAGTCACCTGCTTTGACATGCCTGTGCCTGAGCCTTATTGTTTCATAGCTGAACTCTTACTGAAACTATGAATTTGAGTCCTTTGAGCTGTCTGTGGTAGACAATGCTTCATCGAGGAGGTAAGTGCCTCCAGGTCACCAGCAAAACACCAAACACTGAAAAGCAGCAGTGAAGTACTTCAAAAAAGAACAGGTAGACACGTACACTCACAAAGCTCCTCTTGTGAAGATGCATCCTATGCCAGCAAACAAATGCTGCTTCTTTTCTTCTCTCTAAACCTCAGAACACTCACAAAGTGTGAAATATTCTAAATGATACACATCCAAGATACATGAATCCTACTTACACTCTTCTTGACGGGTAAAAGTGTCATAAGGAATCATCAGCACTTAGGACTAGGTGGTCAAGTGCCTCGTTTGGTGAACAGCACTCCCGTTTCTCCTCCAAATATTCATAAGTGTCACCAACGCTGCAGACATCCTGGCTGCACAGATTGTAACTAAGAATCCACCCTTTCATTCCAGAGAAATTCAGAATATAGCAAGCCACCATCACCAGTAGATTATAAGGATATCTAATTCTGCCAATGAATTACAAATTTCACAGTCTGAAAATTGTACCTTGTGATGCACAGAAACTCTGTCGTTTTTAATTTTTTGGTTAAAGTGCTGCTGTCGTTGCAGGCATCATCCCCCCAGATTTCTCTGAAGACTGATTCTCTTGGATATGAGATACTTCTGCTAATTTGAAATAGGCATAAAAAGATCTCTCAAGGCTCTGTCCATGTCTCCATAACACAGGGAAGCAGTAAAAACAAGACAATTAGGATACCGTATAAAATTCTAGGATGAAGGCTTCTGCCCCACTCAAACAACCAGATTTTGCCTGGGATTTTTATTCTTATTGCATCCAACACAGCTGCTCTTCACTGACGCCATTCTCATCTCTTATTTCATTCTCCTTATTGCTCCTGCTTCTCCTGCTACAGTTTTATTGGCTACATTTGTCTTATCCTGGATTCTCTCTCTTATTTAACTCTGATTTCACTCTGAATTTACAATTCACTATTTCTCTCTTTCTCTTTACCCAGACGATTCAAGTCTTCACTCTTTTATTACTAAATTCCTTTATATGTTACTCAAAGTATTCTGTAATCAGTTATGAGAAAACATTGATTTCAGCAGGACTCAGTATCAGTGCTCTTATCAATATCTATCTTGTTTAGCACAAGGTCAATTTTCCAACTCAAGGGAAAATCAGATCTAAATGTTCACCCAACCATGCAATTATTGTACGTATTTCCTTAGAACTCGCTGGAAGCCTCATCACACTATGACAATAGATGCTATGAACTTAAATTATAAAAGCAGATAGAATAAAATAATTCATATTCAAAGAGGATGTGAGTTAACAGTATAAGAAATAAACAGTCACCCACAAGCAGATGAGGATCCTCCTCTTTTCCATGTGGTGCATGTTGGTGTTTTTCCAGATGGATGTTATGTGGAGCCCAGTGAGCGAGCTGCATTTGTTATCAGCAATTATCTGATCACAACTGACACACAAGATTTAGTCTTGAAACTGAAGAACCCACTGCCACAGAAAGCAGTATTAAGTTGGTTAATCAGCTGATTTCTCTCTTCCCACACCAAAAAGAAATAAAACTGCCTCTTTACATATTCTCTGGTGAAAGTAAAGAAAACCCTCCAAACTTTTTCAAAACGAAGACATCTTCAAATCTTTAACACAATGGAGCAGCTGCTACTGAGTTTCCTTGATGGGTATATTCTGTCATTAGGGAAATCAGAGGCCCTGCTAAATACCTTTTTTGTTTGGTTGTTTGTCAGCTCAAATACTGATTAGGTTCTCTGACAACCACATTGTTTGTTTGCAAAAATACAGGGAGAAAAACCTTCAGTTGCAACTTGCATTCTGTAGAAGCAGTGGTTACACTCAGAAATATTTTGTTAAACTCTTTTACAGTAGGAAATTTTACCATTATTTAAAAAAAAACAATGTAGAAAAGCTCAACTTAGATGATTCTTTCAGTATCGTTGTGCAAAAATGATATCAAATCTATTAAAATACTAAATCTAAAACAGATAGTAAACTTGCAAATTTTACTCGGGAAATACAAAGTTTGCAATTAAAGTATATTTTGAGTAAAACAATACTGAGTTCTGAAACTAAGCACAGTACTGGAAAAGATGAGTCAGAGTATGAGCTACTTGACAAAAGAAACTTCAACAAAGAGGAGTTTGTGACAGAAGGGTAAGGGCCCTTTTTTATCTTACCATAGCCTTGGATATAAATCAGAGCTGACCGGAACAATAGTATTTACATGGCAAGCTGTGAAAGCCTAAAGAGAGATTTCTCTACCTTCATCTGGAAAAACCCACATCCAAACACACCATCTGCCATGGCCTGCCCAAAGCCACTGTGTCCTTGAGAGCTGTGGACATCCACAGGCACAACCAGCCCGTAATTAACTTGTACCTTGCTCTGCTGATATTTGGTCAGTGTACAGTGACTGTGGAGACATACTGTCCATGCTTGCACACACTCACATAGGAAACTATTATTTTAAAATTACAATCCCAAAAATAAACAGGCTTCAGATCATGGAATATATAAATGTTGCTGACAGTTATAAAACTGATAGTTATAACAGATAATAAAATTATCTGGGCAACATTGTTTTAATTGCAATATAAATAAGAATATATTCTACATAACATCCTAAATACGAAATATGCTCTCAATGAAATGTTGAAATTTCTGGCAGCAGAATTCTGACAGTGTATGCTGCTTGTTGAAACTTTTAATACATTAAAATCTGTCTCTGGAAAGACAAGGAACGAATATAGATTTAACGCTGAAAAAAGGACCCTTTTACTTACTTAATTTATGTGTTATTCTTTGCCAGCCAGTGAACATAAATATGTGTCTATACAGTCTGTCCCTCAGCAGGGGAGAGAGAATAACAGTATTGCCACTAGAACTTCTTGTGAAAGAAATATATGGTTTACAAACTTCATTATAGAAAGCACTGAAGCATGTTTCAAAAGAGGGACTCCGAAGTGGAAAGAAGGCAGGATATGATGGTAGCTAAAAATTCCATAGAACAAGTTTCTACAGCCAGGAATTGTGTTTGTCATTTAACATGCAACAGAGAAAATGGAGATAATAAGCAGAGAAAAAAAAAGGCTGCAAGAAGAACTCAGAACCTCAAAAACAAAAGATACTGGCAGCAGAGAAACACAAGATTGCAAACACAAGATTGGTTGAAGGTGTTGTGGACATCACTGATACAGAAGGAGTGAGAGAATATGCTGGCCTGGGGTCAGAAACAGATAAAGAAAGAATTGGAAACAGAAAAAGCTGAGAAACCTTCATGACTTGCTCAAATTTGCTGTGAAATTTCAAAACAAGTATAGGAATGGTTTCCAGTGCATGTCCTCCTGATTGCACTCATCAGTTTAATTGCAGGGCTTCTTTCACCCATCACACCAACCTCCTCTGTTCCTCTTGGAGGTGAGATCTCCACATTGATCCAGTGTATCACACATGCAATATATATCCAGGTTATGAAGCTAAAGAACAAGTGCTTAACCATTTTTGCCACCCTAAAAAATCTATCATTCTTTTTGTGATCTTATTTTTAAAGATTTTTTAAATTTTATTTTCAGTGTTTCTGAGAATTACCAGAACTACACTATGAAGAAAACTGCATCACCCACAGCAGCAAAATGGGGATGGCAGCAATGCCACCATTTTCAGAAACCTCAGTCTTGACCTAAGGGTAGGATATGGTGTTTATAAGGTCAATATTTGATCTGTTTGTGAATCCCAGCAGGAGTCCACAGAAGTGGCCATCATGTGGGTGATTCCAGGTGCAAACATCTGTCTGGTTCACACCAATAGAGTGTTTTCCATAGTGGGCAAGGAATAATTTTGAGCAGTCAAGACAGTAAGGTACAAAGCAAGAAGGAAAAGTTTTTAGGAGATCAGTTCTTCCAATTCCATTTAGGAGACAATACTTGTGTTGTGCGGAGAGTCCAACCAAACACAAACCAAATAATCCATCTGTACTCCTTACACTATCTCCATTGGAAGAATTACATTCAGCAAAAGTGTTGAAAAGCAGCTAAAGATGTCAAAAACATTTACAGGCTAAACAGATCCCGGCTCAGATAACTCCATTTCAAGTAATCTAAATTCATCCCCATTATCACTTAAGTGAGCATTACGGCTGTTAGCAAACCCTACACAAATATTCAGATTTTTGTTTTTCCTGTCATGCTGAAGGTTATCTCCCCAGTTGCTCTGAAAAAATCAGGTGACAACCATTTCCCATGATGCTTTAAGGGCTGTCAAACTGTCCATCAAACTGTCACCTGACCAATCGTTCCCATGGTTCTTTTAGACTTCTCGTATGATAAATTGAAAGGCACTATTATCTGCCTGTTGTGAAGAGGAACTGCTTAGGCTTTGATAAGATATCACTAGTCCCAGGTGAGAGGAGCCTGACAGCACATCAAGACAAGAAAACACATGGAAACAGTGAACACAGGAGCAAAAGGTTTACAAACATCTGTTGTCATTATTTATTACCCCTTTCCGTGGTTTTAGCTCTACCCTTGTTCTATGTCTGTTTAAAAAAAGACCTTCCTTTCTTCACAGTCAGTCTTAACTGCTGCTATTTTTAAACCAGTTAGTTGTAGAAAGAGAAATATTTAAAATATGAAAGGTGTCTTTAATAAAAGGTTGCATTAGCTACCTTTTTTGATACATGTTGCTTTTACCATCATTATATTTGAAGTTTTATATGATTCTCATGGTGCAATTATGTCATAAGAAAATGAGAAACTCTGTAAGATATGAAGACATTTTAAGCTCCACAATTATTTTTTTCATTGATACCTTGAGACCAATTCACAGTTTCTTTGCTGATATATCAGATCTGTCCTTGTACAAGTAGCCAAAGTTAGCTGAAGATACCTCAGAACCTAAACAATATGTTGTTATTTATTGAGGGCTGTCAATAAAAGGAAGCTGGTTGCTAACATCACCACCTTGTGTACAAATATTTGTTTGCATGCAATTTTAAATTATTTTAGGCAGTGCTACAATTTCATTAGACAGCACGGAAAACCTCCATTACACAAATGAACATTTAAATAATTTTATCACTAAAAAGATATTTGAGTCCTTCAGGTTTGTTTGACAACAATGTTATGTTCATCTGAATTAAGATTGACAGCAGTCCTTTACATGCTGTGGACAAACCCTATTCACTGGAGAAAGAAATCCACAAAAGTCAAAAATCCACAAAACAGGACTTTAGTGGTGGCAAGTACACCTCCAAAACATACTCCTCCAAAATATACTCCTCCAAAACTACTACTAAAGGTGAGGTTCATAATTAAAGTACATCCAGCTAATTTCTAAGGTCTCTTTTCTAATTAAAAACTCTGTTGAGAAATAATGGATTATTACATTTTGAGGCACTTTCAACTTCCTCACATTTTGAATATACACCTGATTTTAAAAGCGAAAGCTCAGTTCATCCACGGCTACAAAGCACCCTGATCAATAAACATGATAAGTTGCTCCCTTCATGAGCCAGGTGAAAAAGGTACAGATATAGTAACCACTGAACTCCATAATACCAAGCTGATTTAGACAGGATGGTTTCTTTTATCCCTTTTCATGCAGAAAATCAGTTAGTGTCAAGTGCGGGAACCAGAGAAGAAAAACAAGAATGAAATAGCAGGGCATTTTCCCACTCTCAAATGAAAAATTCTACTGAGCTAAAATATTCTCTCAGTTATTGCTGACCTGCTGGCTCACACAGCGGCGCTCTCTGGGCACTTTTCAATAAGAAAAGCACATGGTCCCTTTCTCCAGGTCATTACAATGGAAAAATGTGGGAATATTGAAAAGAAAGAGGTGGTATACACTGAGTGGTTGAGGTGGTGGCTGACTATTTGGATAATCATGTTACATTAAACTCGTATTCTTTCTGTTTTCTCTAATCTTTGAAGGAAGAAGCACCAGTGCAGAGGAGGAAGGGACTCTTCACATGGCATTGAGAAAATAGAATTGCATGTAGAGACTGGGGAGAAGAAACTGCACTCTGTGTGAGAATCTGATAACTGGGCTGTAGAGGGAAAGCTGGATTTGATTGGGCAACAGCAGGGAAAAAGGGCAGGGCACAGTCATACTGGGCTCAGCACATGGACAGAAGGCTTCAGGACAGTACAGGGCAAAGTTGTGGAGGGTTTCAAAGACAGGCACAACAGCTGAATGATCTCAAAAGTGGATTTGCACAGCCAGATAAGACTTCAGGTTAAGTGCTGATATGTCTAGGAAGCTCCACTGAGGAAGAAGCTAAAAATGAGCACACTGCTCACTACCATACTTTGGTTGATAAATATTTGAGTATTTATTCTCAATAATGCATTTAGCATTTACCCTGCAGTAACAGAACTCTCTGACAGAAGCAGAAAGTCTTCTGCAGATAGAACATTTTAAATTGCTTAGATAATGTCAAAGTCAGCCTTAAGCTGTGGAACCTTAATATACTCTGGCCACTGGGGTTCTAGATTTTTCACCCCTGACCATTTGGGGCTTGAAGACAGAAAGCAAACATATGGAATACACAAATCTAGAGCTTTGTATTAATAAATTAATTATGTTTACAGTGAAGAATTATTAAAGGAGATTAATGCACAGTTCTTTGTTAATAACTTGGTTATGCTTTGCTCACAGCTTGTTGCATTTACCTCCTGATGGGGAGTTTTGTCTGCCCGTGCTGTAAATGAAGAACAGGACTGTGAAAAAGCATCTGATCCTGAGCAGCTTCATAATTGCTGCCTCATCCACTCTGACAGAGTCCCAGTATTCCAGTCTTATACCTACTTAAATATGCAGCCCTTTGCAGTGCCCAACACATGCTTAACAAGCCATGAAAAAACATTATCAAATATATCTTCTATATTTTATTCCCTCTTTAGAAGTTCTTTTAACTAATATAGGAAGTGTTCCCAATACAAATAAAAATGGAACTGATTTGCTCTTCTAATGACAGTAACTGCATTTGCCAACACTATTGACATAGCACAGGTTACTGCCTGGGAGCTGCCAGAATAAAACAAATAGAAGTTAAAATAGGAGAGAAATGAGCACAGAGAAGTAGAAGGAAGAGCAAGGACTGTAATGACTGAGGAAAGGTTGGCTCAGGTCAGCCTGAGAGACAGGAAGTGGCATACGAGAGACAGTAATTGATTGTAGAAGTTGAGTCTTCAGTTATAAGAAAAATTCATGGAACACTTTCTTCAAAGTTCAACCTAAGGAATTTAGGTGCAGTCACACAGGAACACTCAAAGACCTAAATTTCACCAGGAGTTCCCCTAATCTCTGGGTGATTCAGCTTTGTTGAAGGAACAGGCTGCTCGGGAGTGGAAATACAGAGCTCTCATTGCATTGGATATACTGTGGCCATCACATGTACAAAAAAGCAGAGCTGGACCATCCCTCAGTTATGGGTCCTGTTTCAGTCTTGTGTGGTCTAAGACAGCAGAATCTCTTCCTTGGAAAAAAGAGCTGTGCACTCTCTGCAGCCCAGAGTCTCTCCATGGACCACAGCCAGGAGAAGACCAGCCCTCTCTGTCAGAGGAGATTTCTCAATGGCTCCAGAGGACAAGGCTGTAGTTTTAACCATGAGCACAGAGAGCAGAATGCTATCAGTGGGTAAACTGGGCTTACAGGATATTACTGGGCTTCAGTCACTACTAACCTTTTAATTTTTCTTTTGCAGTAAATGCAAGGCAGATTGTTTTTGTCTCCTTGGACAGGAGACTACCTTGACTGACCTCATCATATTCATCCTGGATTGTAACACCTATAATGTGGTCAGACATCTCAAAACAGCTGGCATACCCTGATTTGGTATCTCAAGTATTTTTTCCAATACCCCATCATGTGAAAACATTTTCACTTTGACAGATCCCTCTGGGTTTACAAAACCTTCTGGACTTCTGCAAGACCCTGTGTACAGAGAGGATGTGAAAACAGAGTGCAGTAAAGTGTCAGCCTTATCATGGAGGTAGGCCAAAAAATCTTACAAGAGAGATGGTAGCACCACTGAAAATACATGAGAATAAGAACTGCCATCCTAAGTAACCTAAACCCTCAATGTTACTACTTTTGAAAGGCTCCCTCCTTTTGGACCTTGGCCCTGCCCATGTGTACAAGTAAGTGAATGGAAGCAAATGTAATAGGACTACTCATGCATAAAGCTGGTCACATGCATTAACGCTGGCAGGAACAAGGACCTTCTTTTCATACTTACACTAGAGGATAGTAAAAGAAATGCTGCTCAAAGAAATCCATCAACTAATTCAAACTCTAAGCTAGCTACTTCAGAACCTCGTACAATGGCCACACTCAATGGGTCCATTGAAGTCCTGGAGACGAAGTAAAAACAGGTTTCTTTTTGAAGAACATTACGGGATCAATATAGTGCCGTGGATATTAGGAAAAGTCACTTTAATAAAAAGGAAATTGCACATAATGTAACAAAACAATTGCTATTTGGAAGGCCCTGAAGAAATGGAACAATGTAATATGATATTTCTTAACTTCATTTCCCATCCATTGCAGAAATCATAACAATAAAGTTTTCTACATAAGCAACTTCATGAGCTGAAAGAAGAGAATGTATAATTCCTTTCCTTGGACTAAGCCAAAAGAAATGAAGAAAAAAATTGATTCTTCTCTGTTAACCTCCTGTGTAAAATTTTTCTCCTTATCATCTCATCTAGTCATATCTTTCTGCAGTTTGAATTACCCTCTTTTCCTCAATCTGGTAAGGCAGTGAAAGGATGTTTGTTCTGCTAATTAACTTTATTACCCTGATAACTCCCTGCAGCCTTTGACGAAAACAATTACCGTTCCTCCTTTTTTTTTTTCCCACTGGCAAAAAAAAAAAAGAAGAAAAAAAAAAAGAGGGAAAAAAAAAAAAAAGACGACTATTAATTAGAAACGAGGCCCCGGTCCCTGCCATGTTAGCCTGCCACGTTCTCAGACCCTCGAGCGGGATAGCATTACATTGTCAGTAGTAATTTAGCTCTCATCTGTCTCTGCTAATTATTGTCACATTCATCAAATTCATCAACAAAAGTGCTCTCAGAAGGATTGCATATTTGCAGTTAATACAGCATAAACTGGTATTACCCATCACCACATTTGTGATGATGAGAGGGACACAACTTATTCATCCCTAATTAGAGCAAGCTGGGTAATTAATTATACATTCCGCCTTATTACTTCTGAGTTCCCAGATATTGTTTGTCTAAAAAGGGGGAGAGAGAGGAAGAGAGAGAAGCCTGAAAATTAAAAAAAAAAAAGGGAAAAAAAAAGAAGGGGGGAGAGAGAGAGGAGAGAGAGAGAGAGAAATGTGTGATGTGTTTTGTCACATGTGCTATGCCATAATTCCCACCTGACAAACTAGCTGAATCAGTAGAAAATTGCAAGTTGTCAGCAGCAGAATAAACTGCTGTAATAGCTGATTAATGATCAACACCTGTGACAGGTGCTACACGGGACTGTAAACTTGGTGTGATTAACAGTCACTGGACGAATAAATATTAGTGACAGTCAGTGGAGAGCGAGTTTGTGTGTTTTAACAAATCTCACACATTACAGTTATTGATATTTCCAGTGTAGGCACTTTCTTTTTAGTAATTATCTGACAACACTGGAAGTGTGTTTTAATCCAGTATGTTTGTTTCTCTTCTCTTTATTTCAGAGTTCAAAATGATGTTTTGACAAAATGACCTCACGGAGTTCACAACTGCGGACAAATTTAGAATAGTCACAAATACTTTGTTCCGTGTCCAGCTCATGGAAACACTCCCAAATATTCTTTCAAGGAACTTAAATATACCCATATATAAGCCTACAGAGATAAAAACATAAATATTGTATAATTATATACATTTTTGGAGCTACATTTTCAAAGCCTGTAATTCTAAGAGTCAACTCAGTTTTGTTTCTTATGTCAGTGGTTATGACATACACATGACTGCTGCAGGAAACCAGTATTTCTTTTATTTTACCATCAAAGATGCATGAATATTTTCCAAAGGACAATTTCATTCTCATTAATTTAGACTTTGAAAATTCCTGTTACAATGGGGCATGTAAGTTATCCGTTCATGTGATTGCTCTATGCTCAGCACAGTAGTATTTAATCAATTCCTAGATACAACTAGAGCTATATCAGGATACTCTTTGGATAGCATAAACCACATTTTTCATCTTTGTGCATGGTTACAGATATGCTGATTAGGTAAAATATATATTCTTGTGCAAAAAGACATGTATTAGAAAGTGAAAAGACATGAACACAGACTTGGAGAAGCCAGTAACAGCAGATTTTGCCAGCAATCCAATGTCATTCTCAAACTCTAAACATTATATAACAACACTGTCTTCCTCTACCAAGTCTTTACTGGGCCAAAAAAAAAATTAAAAAAAAATCACAAGTCATGATTTCAGAGTTTCACCCATGCATGTGAGAGAAACTAATTGTTGGTCAGATATATCTAATGCATCACTCTGTCCATGTGACAGCTCAGCTATGTTACGTGCTTGGTCTGTTAGAAAAATAAAGCTCAGCATTTTCCTCAGAACAACTTTTTGTTATAACCAGAGGTAATGAAATAAATGTCATTAAATATATCCTACTTGGCAAGATTTACCTGTATCATGTAGCACATTAGGAGATATGGAAAGGAGTAAAAGGCAAATAAATTACTGCTTATATTATTTCCTGAAGAGAAATAATAATATATATCCTTTCCTAGAGCACAAAATATTGCAATCATTTGAACCTTTAATGGAAAACCCTGAACACATGGACCTGGGCTGTTACTTCTCCTTCCAGACTCACAGTTCTGCATCTGTAACAACCAACTGGACTTTTTCTTTCTATTCCATGTTTTCTAACAGCAGCAGAAAAGAAAGCTTTCATTCCTTGGTCTAATTGTTTACCAACCTGCTTTTAGGCATGAACTGTTACACAAACTCTTCTTTCACCTGCAGACAAGTGTGGGTAAGGGCTTCATAAAAGGGTGGCATTTAGGTCATCTGAGAACCTCCCTGTATGAAACAACTTCCCATGAACTGCCCTGTCATTCTTTTACAGTTGAAATAAGGACAGCAGAGGAACTTAGACAGAAAAGAACATGAGTACTATTTTTACAAGCCCCAACAATTGAATAATAGTTTAAATATATCTAATACTTGTCCTTTAAATAATGAAAAGATGGAAATAATATCCAGTCTGCTGTTAAGGAAAATATTAACTATTTTTTTTACCAATGTGTATCCTTCAATTCCCCGTTTTCATTTATACCTGCACCAGAAATATGAAAGTCCCAAGCAACCCATTTACCAAAACAATGCAGAGAGATGAAAATACATTCATGAAAAAACAATAGTTTGCTAGGTATAATACTTTTGTTTTCTGATTAATCTCCAGTGTAGCAACCTGAAACACAGAAGCAATAGCTTGAAAGCTTTATGCAAAACATATGTAAATGTGCTATGCTTTAGCACAGATACATCTGAATAGGCAGCAGTGCCATGAGCCAACAGGCTCAGAAGGAGGCCAAGCCCACATCCAGATGCCACTGATAGAGAGACACTGCGTGGCATCAATGCTCCCAGCTGCCAGGCTCACCAGGCTTTTTGCACAACATTTGACTGCATGAGACCTCACAAAGCTCTCTACTGATAAATCATAGTAACACACAGAAACAATTCCAGTGAGTAGAAAAAGAAATCTAACAATAATAATTTTAAAAAAATCTTAAATATTTTCCTACAAGAAATCACTGTCTGGAAATTGAATTATCACTTTATTGAACCAAAGAGAGCAAATAAGAGTCTCAAATTAATGCTGAATTTAACAACTTTTTAAGGTGATTTTGCATCTTTCAATACTACATTTTATGAAATTGAATCCTTTACCTGTTCCATACACAGAAACATAAGTTCAGTCTTTAAAATGAAGGGTGGATGTAAAACTCAAGTGCAGAGATCAATTTGCTCCACTTTTGCTGTTTTAGAACAATTTGCAATTTGAAAAATATATTAAAAAAAAAAAAGAAAGAAAAATGGAAACTATCAAAAGACAATGGCATAGCAAATTAATCAGGCCTCAGGAGAAAAGAAATCACTCACTCTCCTGTAAATTACAAACCTTGTAATTCACTTCACTTAATAAGTTGCAAATCTGATTTAGCAAATAATTCTCATCCATTCTTTAAAGTAGAACAAGTCAAAAAAACCCAAGCAAGTTTCACCAGGAGAGCAGCCATTATGAACTATCTGACTCAATTTAAGTATAATGAATTTGGGATTACAATTCAGTATTCCTGTCACTCATACTGTTCAGGCTATGAATCAATCATAGATAGACTTCAAAACAGATATCCCTTTGTTCAGCAATAGTTCACCAAAATTTTTAGAGTAGCAAATTTCATAAGAGAATTTTAGATTATTCACTGATCCACAGAACATACATTATCAAATTTCATGTGGAAAGAAATGTGTGTCTGAAGCAAAAATACTGAATTCAAAAGCAAATCCTTTAAATCACACTAGAGCAACAAAGTATTACCCCCCAAAATTACAGGAGATCTTGACCCAGATCTACAGTATTTGCAAAGTTCTCCTTTCATTCATTCCCAAAAGTGAAGAAAAACATTTTTCAGAGAATGCTGGTGTCACAAATCTTAGAAATCAATTAGAAATATTATTTGTTTTCTGTAGCTATTTCTAGCAAGGACAACCAGCATAAAATCAGAACAGTATGAACAAGCATAGCTTTCATTCTCTTTTCTTCATGGCACTGTCTTTACTACTTCAAAAAAGAAATAAAAAATAATGATTGTTGAACTGTATTCTGGGACATCTTGCCTTTTTGTGCTTCATCCTACACTGTTATAATTTCACCAGCATCTCAGCATCACATCCACACAAGACTTCCAAGATATTAACTTGATTTCTTTGTACAACTCCTTTTCAGAAGTCATTTGCAAAGCATCTGCATCCTCTAAAGGAAGGAAAAAAATATGCAATTCACCTGATGAAGATAGAAAATTGTAATTACAGACCATCCAACAATTTTGATAATTTCAGCAAGACAGCTTGCTGAAAACTATGTCTTTTAGTTTAGAAAATCACACAGAGCTGCTCTGTAGTGTTGTCTGTGGTGCAGAACTGCACAGGGAAGCACGGGGAAGAAAAGGCAGCATTTTTGGTACAGGATCCCCTGTTTGCAAGACTTTACTGATGCTCCTTATGGGCTGAAACCTCTGCGGGTGGGATCCCCCTGGTCCCCTTCATTATTGGAAGCAACCTTGCAAGTCCATGTGCACAAAGAAGTTCACACCTTTCTCTTTGCAGAAAATCGGAATGAGGAGATACACCCACACTCCACAGCAAGTAAACATTTCAGGAATACCTGATGCCACCATGGAAAGATAGCTGAAGGAATACCTCTGGGGCAGAAACTTGGCCAAAATTCAGAATTTTGAGATGGCCACCTACTTTTTCCACAAGTCTTTTAAGCATCTTAAACTTCTTGAACAAACTAATATTGTCCATCTTGAGAGTAATATTCATTCTGCAAATGAATAAAAAACCAGCTAGCCAGTAGCATTTTTTTCTGTTTGTGATTTTTCCATATGAAAGTATGATTTCACACACATTAATGTTCAATTTAAAGACTCTTAACTAAGTTAAGAGATGAAACCCAATGTATTATCTAATTTTGAATGAGTGGTCATTTCTAAGATAAAATCAGATTTTAGCATGTTTTAGTATTTTTCCTTATGTTTTCCATTCACACATATGTTGTCTACAACCTTTCAAAGTTGAACACTCAAAGATTTTTAAACAGAAGGAGCAGCAATTACCCCAAATGTCCTTATTAAAGTGATGCAAATATGTTTTATTTAACAGCAGCATTAATTGCTCTATAAACTAGATATACTATAAACTATATCACTGAAGCATCCTTCAAAAAAAGACCTGCACACATGAAATGTTCATTGATGGAGTCAGCAGTTAAACACGTGAGGAATGACACAGCAGACGCGGCTCTCATCGCACGGCACTGCTAAAATTCCTGGTGACTCTTTGCAGGATCACTGAGCTGCATGTCTCACACTGGGGATAACACAGGACACAGTAAGTGACCAGAATCAATCTTAGTTACCCCAACATGCACTGGAATAAAGCCACTGACTTCACTGAAGTCATTCAGGACTTGCATCCGTACATTTGGTGCTCTCCTGAGCAGCAAACAGCCTAAGGAGACAAACATCAACCTCCATATGACAAATATTCCCCACATGATACTTTAGTTTTACTTTATAATTCTTCACACGTTTTTTTCAATACCAGGGTGAGGAAAACATTGTTTATGAAAAGGGTTTTCCCAGAAGTGAGTCATGTTGAACAATGAAGGGAAAAGTCATCTGGGAGAATGATTAAAGGCTTTGAAAAACTAACTTAACCATTACAAATATTGATCCTGCTACCATTTTTATGAAAAGCAGTACATGAATTGATGGAAGATGAGATAGCCAAACTAAAATAGTACTTATCAGACATACAGTTGGTGTCTGTATTTAGGAGATGACACACAAACACGAGACTAAATCAAATTGCAAATTGAGAAAGGGCCCCCTTACAAATCAGTACGATTAATGAGGCAAAAATACAGCTTTTTTCTATTTTAGAGCATGTTCCTCACCTATTCCTTGACCATAGCACCTTCTTAGAATGACATTTAAATGTACAGAAATTTAAAAAATAATATTAAAAAATTTCTGTGTGCCTACACATTTACATGTCTGTTTCTCCTCTTCACAAATACTCTTTTGCCATGAAACTGTAAGCTATGCAGGATAAATTTTCTGTTCTTTCTCATTACACATTTCTTGAGTAAATGTGCTTGGACTTCATTTTGAGCCAGGATTTCTCAAAACTTGGTTGTATAATAATATAAGAATATGGATGCAGTAAGAATATGGTCCAGCATCAAACTTTAACCCCATTTACAAACACACTGTAAAAGGGATGCAGACCAATCTTGCTTGGATTATAATTAGATTTAGCTAATTACCAAAACATTTGTTTAAAAGTCACTAATATATATATATATATAAACCAGGAAGTTAGATTCTGATTCATGCTTTGATGCATACAGTGGTTTAGGATTAAGACTTGTAAAGTTTTGTAAACATTGGGAGCCAAACTGTGCACACTTGTACAGGAACAAAGGAGGCCAAGAGGACACACAAAGAGATGGACAGAACAGGGAAGGTGGTCACTGGGCCAGCCCTTGCCCTGCCCTGGGCAGACAGGAGATAGAAGGAAGTGTTAGAAAACTTCTGCACAGAAATCATTGCTTATCAAAGAGAAATCCATTTCTTCTGTCACTCGAGGCACTTCAAGTCCTCCAAGTACTCTTTGGGTTTCAGAAACAGTGGATTAGAAACACAATTATGGACTGCATTTCACTGGGTGTTTAATATGAATGGTTTTCATTTTCACAGGATTTCTTTTTAAGGTTGCCACAATCATTAACACCATATTTTAAACATACTACTGGAACAAGTTTACAGGATTTAAAGGAAAGTTCGTGTCTATGTACCCTTTTCCTAGCAAGATATTATCTGCAAAACTTTGGTAGAAAAAAACCTTTCAATTTTAAGTACTATAATACAGTAATTACAGTGTCATATAATTTAACAAATTATTAAACACTTGAAGAAATCCTAGAATGTTTAATGAAAAATATAGATCCAAAAATGACAACCAAAAACTCTCATTAAAAAAACCCAACAAATCTCCCTTTATTTTTGCATTCTCTGTTTTATGGAAACACTTGGAAAGAATCATGCTATATTTTGTTAGACCACTGTTTAATAGCTTTCAAAATTGAGTATTTGATTTGAAAGTAGACATAGCTATGTTTAAATCAAGTTTAGACAATATATGCTTTGTGAACATAGCAAAAAGACCTAAAGTTGTCTTTTCTGATGGTAATTCCACTTAATGGTTTTCAATTCATTATTCATTGACTTATTAAAGATCAAAACTAAGATGTGAGTAAAAATATTCAGCTGAGGGATACATAAGAAGCCAGCCAAATCACCTGTACCAGTATTTTACTTTATCCAAACAGGTTCCAGGTCTTCCCCATGAAAGAACACTGTCACAGGAAGTTTATAAGGATGTTTAAAGGCAAACAGATGAATGACCAGCAACAGCAGCTCCTCATACTCCAGGCCTCCTAGAAGAAAAGTTAATGTCCTGGGACACTGAACAGTCACAATCATGGAGCTCCTGGGAACTTGCACAAACTCCAGGGAAATCCTTCTCCAGTCCCCCAAACATCTCCAAACATCTGGCCTTGGCTTTCATGGCAAGCTCCATCCAGTTCTGCTTACTGGCTTGATAAATGTCTGCTTCTAGGAAGGGAATTTTATTTAAAAAATCTTATTCTAGTACAGCTTGCATCAATCTCACAGTTTAATGTAAGAACGTGTTTAAAAGATAAATGCTTCAGATTTGTTGAAATTTTCTGAGAATTCCTTACTTGTCATAGGAACATTATAAAATGCTAAGAGATACCATTGCAGAGATCAGAAATTCACATGAATGGGGAAGAAAATTGAGAAAGAAATTTTTTATTCTTTTATCTGGAGAGACAGAGAAGGGAGGAAAAGTTTGGTTCTGCAGCTAGGCTTCCCAATGCTTTGTATATAAACAGATCTAAGGATAAAAATGATTGCCATGCAAATTTGATATCTTAATTTTAAGAATTGGAAAATATGACAACATAATAATGCAAAATGGGTGATTACTGTAACTATACAATTTGCCCACAATAAAAGGGTACAGCTACACTTATATCTGAAATAGTTTTCTATGTGATTTAGAGAAATAAATAAAATGCAATTTTATAAGCTTTGTTTTAGCTTTAATTTGATGAACAAGTTATCAGTGCATGTGCATATTCCAGGTTCATCTTTAAAACAGTGGGTTTGTTTCTCATTCTCCAATGCTTAGACCAGCAGTAGTTACACAGAAGCAAGTATGGACAATTTGACTTATTTTAAAAATTAGTATTTAGATTTTAGCAATATCCATATTTTTACCCTATTATATAAATGAAATTTAAATTATTTTTAATTAAGCTGAGCCACTGAATATTTATTCACATTCTAGCTAAGGGAATCAGTAAAAATGTTAAATATAAAACATATGCAATTTTAAGATGGCATTGTACTTCTGAAACATTTTGGTAAGAATATTAGGAATATCTTTTCCAATGAAGACCGAACAGCAATGTTTTGAAGAATGACAGTATGATCAGTCAAGGAATCTGATTTTTGAATTCTTGTCCAAACAAGTCCAATCTACATATCATTATTGCCTTCTAAAAAGAGAATTCAATGGGAACTATGTCTCTAAAAACTGAAGAACTAAGCAGTACAAGGTGCTATTCTAAAACTTTTAAATTTTAATGACATATATTATTTTTTCAAGGGAACAGAGTCCAAAGTTCCATTATTTTCTTTCTTAAACTATAGAGAAAAAAGCTGATAGGAAGTGGAGCACATACATTAACATGATGTTGGTTTAAAAGGTTATTCTGAACTCAGGTTCAGCACTTGAGCCCATGAGCAACTCCTGGAGGTGCTGAGTGCTCTCCTCATGCTTCAGAAAGCCAAAGGCAGAGGGAGGGGCTGCACAGACTGCAATGCCTTTGAAGGCAAAATTGACACCTAACCCAGTTAAAAATTGTATTTATTACATTAATTTTGGTTTGAAAGCCTCATTATTTAATTTTCCATAAAGCATAGTACAAGTGCTGACAAGATATCTGTATCTTCCCAGCTTCTCTAAGGAGAAAGAGCACAGTACCATCATGCAACATAATTTATGCAACCCCTAAGACAGGGGTACAAGGTAAGGGCTGCCTGGGTCCAGACATGGCAGGCTTTTTTATGAATATCAGCAGCTCATGAATATAAACAGTTACAGAAAAATAAAATTTATAAAACCTAGACCTGGGAACAAAAATCTCAGAGATCAACAACTCCAAAAGAATCTAGTGTCGCATTCCTAAGAATGTCAGATTAAACTAACATGTGCCAGTCAATATTGGTACACTGTGACCCTTGACGCCTCCTAAGCAAAACTATTAAGTCCAACATTTTCTCCTGTAAGCACTTATCTGTAAGGATGGCTAACATGTCCTCTAAAGCAGATATTGAAACTGATTGGACAATAGGTAGATACCAGACAGGGGCCTGGGGGCCGACCTCTAGAAATAGGGGGAGAAAATCTTAATCTGCAACACAATGCAGCTCTCTTGAAACCCTATCATTTTCACTTCCCATGTGTCTGCTGCCTGACTGTGAATGGATTTGAAAAGGAATGGTTAGTGCTGAAAATTGGATCAGAGCTAACATTCTCTCATTTTTATCAGCAGCTGCCAAAGGTCATCTGACATAATAGCTGATGAATTCAAGCCCAGTGGATTTCATTTGCAATTTTCAATTTACTGAGGCCTCCAAACCCCACAGTGATAAAAGCTTCCCCTATCGTGGCCTGTCACAAACATCAAGAAACTGCACAAACCCACAAGAAAGAAATAGGAGAAAGCTGTGCATCATCACAGTTACAGATAAGGAGAACAGGAAGAAACAGTATCATGTAGAAAGGTGTGGAGCGGCATGTGTGGTTGAGTTTCTAAATGCCAGTTGTAATGAAAAGACTATGAGGAGCAATCAAATAACTTCTACAGAATAACATCATGGTTCCCCTTCCCCCCCCCCCCACCTTCAGTTTCAAAATTGCCTTCTAATCTCTTGCTTGACATCCTGAAGATAAAAGTGAAAGTGAAAAAGCCCTATTTATTTAGACATGGAAAGTATTGTACCGTTGATATATTTACTGTAGTTTTGATTTACAAATTCCTGCTATTAAGAGACCTATTATCAGACAAACTATGTCAGCACCAAAGAAGGAATGCTTTTGTTTGCTGGCAGATGGACTGTAGATCTTTACTTCTGATCCACAGGGAACACAAATGAGCCCCAGTCCATGGGTGCTGGAGGTTTCAGAGTTTACTCATCCACATCCATACATTCAGAGACTTTTCCATACATAACTACATTCACCCCAGATATTTGTCACATTGACATTATAAGAAATTTGGATCCTGTTCCAAGTGATAAGGGAAAATAGCTTAATAAAACCCAAAGTCCTTCATACTGGAAGAAACATCTTTTGCTAAAAGGCCAGGTAGCTCACATTCTCTGCCTTTCCATGACTACATGATGAAAGAATATGTACAGAAAGGAAAATTACTGTTTCACCTGTAAAGGATAAAAACAAAAACCAAACCAAACCAAAACAAAACAAAACAAAAAAAAAAAAAAAAGAGATTTCCAGGCCCTAACCCCCAGTTTCAGAGTACTAATTCAATCCCAAGAGCAGAAGCATTTGAAGCTATCATCTACCATGTTCATGACTTTACTTTCAATTCTACTACACACATGTTGCAGTGGTAGGAACTGAAGTTTCTCCTTTCAGTAATCTCAACTAAGTCAAATAAACAGGAAACACCAATACTGCCAGCTGGATTCTACTTGGACTCAAAGCCAAGGATGCAAATAACTCAAAGATGTTTCTACTCTGAAAAGCCCTTGGTTAGTGCAGAGCACAAAATCAGAGGAATGCCAAGTACAGACATTATACAGTGAATAATGGCACATTATTCTGTGCTTGGAATAGTTCAGCTTGTCTTTCGAAAAGTTATAAAGACCCCAGAAGGAGAATTGCTTATGATGATTCTCTGTTGATTAGATGTAGATAAATATCACAGAATAAGCTGAGTTGGAAGGGACACAGCAGGATCATCAAGCCAATCTCCCTGCCCTGCACAGGTTATGGTAGCAAGCAGCTCATCTGAGCATTGGCAGGTGAGTTAATGTAACTGTGAATGTCAAAAGAACATTTACAAAGGTATTTTTCCTTATTGAGCCCGAATTTCTGTAATAAAAATGAAAATTTCTGTATTATTTCAGGAAGGTGGTGACAAAGAAACCATGTGTAGTTATAAAGAGCACTTCCAGGGAGAGAGCTGTCAAGGTGAGAGAGAGCTGCTTCCTTCAGGTGTGCACAGAGCAGCCACACAACAGAGCAGCACTGAAAAACTTTATAGCACTAGTACTGGTATTTATTTTTAACATCTAAAAGTAAGCTGCACTTCTTTCTGCAAATTAAAAGAAGCCCAAATATAATTTACTGTAAATAGAATTATGACTTGAAGAGAACAAAAATGGAAAAGATGAAATAAGGGTTGTAAAGAAAATGCCATGGCTGTCTAGAGATGAAGGTATGCATTTAAATATTTTTGTTTCCTATTTCTTCCTTCCTACTGCCTTCACTCTCTCCCTCCCTCTAGTTTATGAGGAAAGCAGATAGTCCTGTCCCTCTCAAGAAAAATCAAAGCAAAAGGCATTTGAGCTGGAATTGGCTTTTCTTTACAAGACTTACCACACCTGATTCCAGTAGATAAATTAATACCAGGAATTAATACTAATGCAAACAGCTTTGTTAGCATTTACAGTGCCAACAGGGGAAAAAATCCTGTATAACTATTCCACTTAGCGTTGACTCAAAATGCTCCATCTTACATTATAGTCTGCTAACTCTCCTAGAGGCCTGCAAGTCTTCCATGTGTCTCTTCAGTCATTAGTCATTTTTTCTACTACTCTAAAGGTCTACGTGTAAGAATCAGGAAGTTCTGGGATCTAACACTATCCCTGGCATAGGATATCCACAGCCTTGGCTAAATCACTTCAGCTGAGAGCTTCAATATGTTCTCTGCAAACTGTGAATAAAGTCATCAGTGCAGGAGTAGAATTAATGCTTGAACAACTGATGAAGTCATATAGGGGTTAAGTATTTCTGAGCATTAATTCATGAGTGATTTGTAATGATCACAAGCAGAGGTAGTTTCTGGTTTCTTCTCCTTGGAATTCCTCATGTCTCAAGTTCCAGAATAGCTTCACATCTCTTTTGAAAGCAGGACACAGCTGGCACCAAGATAATTCTTTGGGAAAAAGAGCCCTGTACTGGTGGAGTGAAGTCTCACCTGCTGAGTCTTGGTTAGAGAGAAAAGACAATGAGGGAGAAGACTGAAAATATGCAACCTTATTCATCATCACCAAGTTCTCAGTTGTTAACTGACAAGTTCATACATGAAAGACTAAGCAAAAACATTTGACACTGGAAAATCAGATTCTTCTACCATGCAGAATTAGCAAAGATATGTTACAGGAAAGAAAGTTATTAGAAGCACTGTTATATAGAGGATAAAAATGTGAACATTAAATGAAAAGTGGTAAGTTAAAATGTACTTTTCATCGTCAGCCATTCTGTTATGACCACGAGCTACAGCTGAGCCGATTAGAACATTTACTGACATTAAAACAATGTAGATTTGTACGTGGCTGAGGAGTTATTAGTCTGGCATAACTGAACACATTACTCGACAATACAACCAGAGTCTATTTATAGTGATTCCATTTGTATTAGAAACATCATGTTTAAAATGATGTGCTTTAATTCACTCTTACATCAACCTTTTCATTTTAACCAGCAAATTATTATTTCAAAGCATTTATCATCCTTCTATTTTAAATAAATCTGAAAAAAATATGGGGTTATAATTTGCTTAAATTCTGCTGTTTAATAAATGCATGGTAAACTTTATTTATGAGTAATAATAACTGTTACTACATAGTCTGCAGTATCATTTCTGTTCATTTCTCGTCATCAGAAGATGATCTGCAATATCTGCAAGAAACAATACTAGCTTTAATAGATTTGGAGAAAAAGAACAGCTTTGATCATGGTTTAGAAATAATGAAGTACAATAAAAAAGGTCCAATCCAGTGATCATCTGAGCATCCTCACTTTTTAATGAAGCAAATGACAACTGCAAAACTCTTGTAGGATCTGGCCCTGGGCACTTACAAACATGCTGTGGAAAGTCAGTCTGACTTCAGCAGAGTGAAATTGGAAAAAAAACAATTTTCTTGCACCTCTGTCTTGTGAGATTCAATTACCAGTGTCTGATCTTGTAAGGCATCAAGCACCCTCCTGTGAGGTCCTCCAGTCCCACTGAAATCATCACAGGGAGCTGAGGGTACTCACGCCCAGGCAGGACTGAACCCTAAAGAGCAGGAAGCCACTTGTGGGCATGGGCTGGCCTGAGCCAACCATCACTAAAGAGTGAGACCAGGGGGATCTGGGATTTGGGATTGTGTGGAAAGTGCTCCATGGGGAACATTTGTTACAGTAAAATTTAAGCTCTCTCTGTCACTGTTTATTTTGCTGTTATCATGACAATACAATTCTAATCTTGTAACTCAGGGATCTCCTTCAACCCCCGAGTCTAAAATGGCATTGGAAAAATGAGTTTAGCTCCTTCAGTTTAGCCCTTCTATCAGAGAGCACATCAGAAAAATGTGCACAAATCATCTCTTACAATTCACAGATGCATTTCATGATCTGTTCCTCTTCCCCAGCAAACAGGAAGAGCAACACCACAACACAGCCTCCACCATAGCCTTTAACTGGACTTTGATATTATTGATATTTGATTACTTTGATATTTGATACTAATATTTCAATAAAAGCATGCTATGCTAGAATTAAATATATGTTTTACAGCATATCTTCAGTCTTGAAGAAAAAATGCTGCTGAAGGCATGACCCATATCAATACCCCAGTTAATTTTAGGAATGACATTAACGTGCTATTGTTTACAACACTGACATTAGAAATGTCAAACCTCCCACTGAGAAACTTGAAAATGTTACTAATGTCTCACCTAATTAATAATGCTTATCTAAAGTAAACTACACCAGTTTCTTTACATCCAATTAAAAAATTACTTGAGAGGCAAGACTGAATGCAGGCAAATATTACTGAATGTAGGAACATGAAGGAGGTTGTTTTCTCTATAACAATTTGAATAATATTTACTTTAACAGTACATATCAACTAAGTATAAGGCAATACAGTTTAGATCAGTTTTATGAAATACTCTGAGAATTTGAGAGTATACAGAGTTGTTATTTACCTGTGAGGTTTGGCATGATAAAAATAGCATACCAAATTATAAGCAGAATTAAAAATGATATACTGTAATTTATCAAGGAAAACCCCTTTTTATTTTTCTTCACTATCTCAGTTCTGTCTTGTAATAATTTACTATAACCTGGTATGTTTTGTGTTAAACATCAAAAAGTAAATAAGCAATAGTTTCTCAAAAAGTCTTCCTCACTATTTCAATATACTTCTTTTAATGCTACCAAAAATGATAATTTCACATAATGTGGAGTCCCTTCTTGTGTCATATCATGAAAACAAAATATCAATTAGAGTTGCCTAATTTCCATATAGGCTATATCAATAAAAGTGTAGCAACTTCTCAAATTTGTGATTTATGATTTTTTTAGTAAATAACAATATTTCATAACACTTCACAGAAGTGGAGAATATAAAAAAATGTACTGATGAAGAAACTGAGCCTTAAAGGAGTATAAAGTGTTCAGTATTACTGTGTAAATCCTTAACTGTGAAGTCTAAAAAGTAACAAGCTAGGATATCATTAACCTATCCTTCTTCCAAATTAAAATTATAGCTGCAAATTTTAATAAGAAAACACAATTATATTTTTTTCCCCACCAATATAATTTCCTTCTATTACTAAAAGTTTTGCTGGAATGAAACCAGCTAGATTAAGACTATAGCAAATTATTCACATCTCTAAAAGCTTAACAAAATTTAGCCCTTGTGAGAAATCCATATATCTTCATGGGGTCAACATTAACTTTTCATTTAACAAAGCTTTTTCATCACTTATGGAAAAAATTAGACTATCAGGATTTATAATAAGACAGAAATTTGGTTTTATTTCCCCACTAGAGACCCTTCAGGGATTTGTCTGTAAAAAGAAAGCAAGATGTTCTTGATGAACTCTAGTGGAGACCTCTAAATTTCCTTTGCATTTTCTTTTTCCCTTTTTTTTATTTAAGGTCCAATTATTATGATTATTTCAAAATCTATAAGGCTTTAGTTTCTATTTTACCCCACCATAACGGTAAATGGTATTGTGATGAAAAAATGAAAACACTGCAAGTACATTTGAAATTTTTTGTTCCAAATTAAACTATGAGATCTTGAAATCATTGACACACTGATAGAATATACAAGATCTCACAGGGGTTAGTAATACAAATTTTAAGTTCATTTAATTTCCTGTTGCCAACTGTTATGTGAATTGTAATACACTACTATAGATATGACAGACAGAAAACTTTTTTAACAGTCAGTTCCCAAGAGTTCAAAATGTAGGGAAATGCCAGTGTTAGGATAATCCAGTTAATTCAGTGAAACAATAAAGGACTATGACATTATCTTCTACTAAGTGTACCAAGACATGTTGTAAAATGCTGACTATTGGCACCTAAATGAAATAAAACAGAAGTTGTTTAGAAAATCTGAAAAAAGCCACTGTATCTTGTAAGCAGCACATCTATTTTGTTTATCTGTATACATATTGCTGACATAAAGCACATGTCATTGTACCTATACATAATTGCATAAATCCTGAAAAACTACTACTAACCTTATAATCATGATATTTAAACATTACAGCTGCTTTCTCATTCCCACAATATAATGACTAACTGCCACTAACAACTGATCATTATCATGAGACTGGGGCAGCTACAGCCATGAATCCAATTCAATAGTGCCCAAAGAGGGTAAAGTCTTAATCTTATTGAAATTATTAGAAATAAATCAGGGAAATTAGTCTCAGTTGCAAGAATGGAGTTAAAAGTACTAAAGATGCAAAGGAGGACTTCCTAAACATCTAGTGTGTGTCAAAAGATGATGGCCCAATGACAAAAAGGGGGAAAAGTTTCCTTCTCTTTGAAAAAACAAAATTGGTAAGTTGGTTCAGGACTTTTTTTACCCAAGCAATAGTAAACTGTGCATTATGAATCAGATCCTCAGGAGGTGGAGACAAAAACTGGCTGCATTTTGATGGCTGTAGAGCTTCGGTTTTTCAAAAGAGCTAAACCATAAGAGATAAATGAACAAAATCTGAAATGTAATTTACCAGTTCATGGCTAGTTATGCCTTTGAATACTGGTCTGAGGAGTCTGCCATCAATCACATTTTAGCCCCGACTTGTCTTTGCCAGAATCTAAACTGTTTCCCAAAGTTCATCACAGCTGTTGAAAACAGATGTCAAATCAGTTTTAGAAGGATTCTGCCAAACTGTGGAAGCTCACAGGATGTCCTCTGTCAGAAATATCCTTGTACTCTTGCCTTGCTCCTCTACTTCTGCCTACTTCTTGAGCACAGCAGGCCTCAGGCTGACCCAACATATCCTTAGGTACATCTCTTCATTCTGAGGAGGATTTTTTCTGGCATTTCTCAAAACAGTCCAACCAAGAAAGTGATCTTTACCATAGGAAACTACTTTTCAATACTGATTTGTTCAGCATTTTAAGACTCCATCTACTTTCCAGTTTGTGACCACTGAAAAAGTACAATGCCTTGCATGGAACAGTGACAGGGGACCTGCCATCCTTCTTGAATTATGATCTGCATCCACCCCCTTTGTCCCATGGAGCAGTGACCTATTGCAACAAGGACCTTTGAAATACAAGCTTACATATAAATCCATTTCACTAAGAGCATGGAATTCTAAGGGCCTTGATTCTGCATTTCATTAGTCAGCTTTACTTATTCAATTCATGGAAAATATAACCTGTTTTGGTTTAACTTTTTCTCTGTCGTCTCCCTTTAAAGATACCCTACATATAATGTTTATCTTTGATCAGACTTATTCAGCAGATAGTAGCAGCTTTTGTTTTCAAAAAGTGACCAGAGAATTGGTTTTCTATCAAGTGTGTAGTTAAGACACCTCATACAGCTCTGTTTTTCTGTACTTCTCTCATTCTCTGCCAACTGGTACCTCAGTCTTATTGGTATCCAATAATAAGCCCGATTACAGCTAGCCCTAGGAGACATGACAAAAAGAGAGTCCTCATCTTGCATTAATTGCTCGTATTGAAACTATGCCACATCTCTCGAAGCTAGATGTTGCTTAGTATCCCTTTGATATGATAATGACATGCTTCTTAGCAGATGAATATGCAAATTAAAAGCAGTAATTTGGTGGCATGCACCTGCTGACACTGCACTACTATGCTTATGTGCTCCTCTGTAACACTGCAGCTACACAAAAGCATCACAGAGGTAAAATTAAATTCTAATGTCGTATATATTAAACAGATGCTTCCACTTTTCTTTGTATATCTACTTTTTACAGAATTTGCTATTGGAATCTCAGTTCTCCCTACATGCAATTAGTGGACATTTATGTGTCATACACAGAAATGTACTTGGAGCTATTTAAGGGCTCTGTTTTTAAAGAAATGGTTTACATGAACTGCACTCTCAAAGAGATTTTTTTTCCCCTCCATAGCAGAGAGGCAGAGGATTTTAATCTTGATGCACAAAAGAGCTTCATTCATAAAAGAAATGCATACTTGAGCACGGCAGCTTGCAACAGAAAATTTCTGTGGTAAAGATACTGCAGAGTATACAGTTATCCAAACTTTCTGATACTGATTATGAAAATTTTCCAATAGGTTCTGTGAATTGACTGTGTGTATTAATCCCACAGAGCCAGACCTGCCCTCAGGTGTGTCCTTGAAGGTCTTCTATATATACATGAGTTAGGTGTTGAGTGTGAAAGTAGAATTTGGTTCCACATTGCCAAGATGCTCAGAATCCCTGTGAAGCTGATGGTGCCAACAGGCTTGGTCTGGAGGGCACAGACAGCAATGCTGGACTGCCCCAGCTCCTGTTAAAAATGCTTATTATTCCCAGGAGATGGACTAAGTGACCCATTGGAGCTTCCTGTAAGAGAACAAATCATCACTTCCAAATGTGATAAACTACAAATGCTCTGATGTTATCAGGCTCAGTGGAGTCTATTTACAAGCAGGCAACAGAAGGAAGTGAACTGACATTTCACAGGATTGTAAGAGATTAGAGGAGATTAAGGAAAATTCTTTTATTTGTGAATTTATATTATTCAGGAAATACATACTGTGCATTTTCCAAAAATTAAATCAAACATATTAGTAAGTTTCATAAACTAGGAAGTTTTGGTTTTCAGAGGGTTCTTAGCTCTTAACTGGTTGTCTCTACAGGTGAAGGTCTAAATTTCTCTACAGTTCCCTGTGTAGAGGTAGGCTGTGAGTCTGTGTCTGTTTTCAGGCAAGGAGGCAGCCCATATCTCATGGCTGTCCTTTACTCCATGCCATGAAGTGGCCATTTGGATGTGGAAAAGAATACTCTCCCTGCCTCTTGGAGAGAGAACAGTTTGATCACAGAAGAAGTATTTTTAATCCTGGCTACATTTTATTGCCAAAAAAAAAAAAAAGGAAGAAAAGAAAAAAAAAAAGATGAATTAATGGGAAAGCATGTGAATTATTACAAGTCTCAGTACAGTTTTATTCCTTTCACTCAAGTCCAGACTTTACTGCAACCTATTTCCCTACTCACAATTTGAGTTTTCAATGTATGTTATAATTAAAAAATAAATAACTTTACTTGATCTCTCCTGTCAATGAAGACAACTTCTCTTTCAAGCCGTCCATTGTGCATATAATACATATATTAGTTTCTTTTGAATAGGATTATGAGAAAGATTCAAAATATGAGGAATTTAAGCAGGTGGAATTTGAGTGCTTGATAATCATTCACTAAATGACAAAGAGTTACAAAGTTAAAGTTTTTCACACACATAAGAATGATGGAAACAATGCTGACACTACTAGAGCTCTTATGCCAGTCCTGGGTTGATCCCTGGGTAACGAGTTCCTCTCTCTACACCCCATGAGGAGAGAAGATATTGCAGATGGATATCTCTGATGAACAATAGAATAAGACAAATTCATTTCAAGTAATGCAGGTCAGGGAGAAATACAAGTGAGATAGAAAAGAATTTATGTTAAAATAGATTTAAAATATAGATGAGCTAAAAATATTTAAAAGTTACAGATGTGATACCTCTTTCATTATATTTTTGGGAGTTTTACATGGTACAGCCTTACCTACACCAGACATGTGAAGGGGATTTCTGCTGATGACCACTGTATAGGAGTACTGCATATCCTATTGATCAGTCATTGCTGACCATTCGGTTTCTTTTCTATTCACTCATAATTTTCTCTGGTTTCATTTCCAAGGTTGTCTCCCACAATGAATATTCATTAATGAATCATCTTTCTTCCTATATTTAAACTAATACCTTTTTCTGCACAATTCTATTCTTCTTGAGATTTATTTGGATCTACATCGTATTTATCTACTGCATTCTACTGGTTCATTCTACCTTGTCATGGCAGTCTTAATTTTCTTTCACAATATTATTGAATTTTCACCCTCATCTTCAAACAACACTGAAGTACTTCTTCAGGGTCTTAAAGCAATTCCATCTTGTTCAAACAGTCTTTATTCCCTGTTTCCTTATGATAATGCTGACTAATAATCTGTGTCAAGCAATTTTCAAACCATATTAAATTTTCTGGATTATTAAATTCTGAAGAGCAAATTCTGTGATGAAAAATCCAATGCATAAAAACTTGTGTCACCCATCAAGCCTGTAACTAAAACTTTTTATTCCTGTTAAAATAGCATATCTTTACCAAAGCTGAATGAGTTTTGTCTCAAAGAAGGGAGACAAAAAAACCCCACCACACACAAAAAACCCAAAACAACAAAAAAACCCAAACAAACAAAAACAAAATACAAAAACACCACCACCAACAAAAACCAACCAACCAAACAAAAAACCCACAAAAAAAAGAGAAAAGGACATTTAGACAAAGTAAATAAATTAAAAAAGAAAAATAGGAAAAGTCACTGAATGTTGAGCAGTTTTCATCTTTCACCATCTTTCCCAGCAATGGTTATTTACCTTTTTCTAAAATTTACTTATCCTACTCCTTCCCTTCTACCAGAAATGTGCAAAAAGGAGTTCATATATACACACACAAACACACTGATGTTTATACACATTCCCACAGTTGTTGTGTTGTAGCTCTCCCTTACTATATTTTCAGTATGTGTTTGGATCTGTTTTGCCCAGGAGATGTTATTGCATTCTAATATAGCATCACTTCTTGCTTCCCAAATATCTACTTGTGCTCTTTAAGCACTCCAATTTGTATCCTTTAACATATTTATAATTCCATTTATAGAGCACATGCCATTTCCTCAGCAGCAGGGGGCATTAGAATTAACAGAAACAATAACTAAACCAAATACATCATTATGCCAGGGAAAGGCTTCAATAAAAACACTGAATTTATATTTAACATTTCAGCATAATTAGAACACAGACATAAGGGCAGTATCCTTATCCCCAAAGCTTCAGAAATCATTAATGACAACATTTCTTATGGATATACCACTTGAAGAACAATCTCCTCTACACTGAGCTTTTAAAGATACTCTTAGAGGTTTAACTGTGGATCCAGCGACACCCAAGATGAAGTGACCCTTGGAATGAAGATTTTTCATACTGATAATTCGACAGCAAAATAAATCTCATAGAGTGTCAGGCAATCTGCTTCCATGAAAAGCAAAGAGGAAATGCACAACCAAACCAGACCTGGGACATGGTCAGAGTGAACAAAGTCTGCTGCTAAACAAAACCAATGCCAGACTCAAGCAGCCACTGCTGGAAGCCTTTGGAGCACTGTTGTAAAATCTGTAAAATTCCCTGAGGCCTCATTTATACCCTCCTGCCAGGGTATAAGGTATCAGGTTCCAAGATAAAACACAAAACACTGTAGAGCTGAATCCAAGAGTGCAAAAGGCCTCTTGCCACCCTGGGGCATAAGGCTGGCAAGGACCATACTGGATACAAAAATTAAGAAGACAGTTTTCTTTCCCACAGTCACCCAACAGCCAAACATGAAATAACAAAATCTTTGATTATAAATAAGGTCACTTTCTTAAGCACATGATTTTGAAGACATCCCTCGGAATATAATTGCCCTGGGCTCATCTGTGGGGGCAAAGTACACAATTTCATGTGTTTGGAGACAGTTAAGCAGGATAACCATGGGCTCCTTTCAACCAGTAATGGAATTTCACATTAAGCAAGAGCATCTTCAAAATATTCACATGACTGCAGTAGAAACAGCTTATGTTACTCAAGAAATCAATCTTAAGAGACTAAGAGCCTTGCAATGTAATAACACTACTTGGTTTCAGCCCCTTCTCTGTAGATCTTTTTTGCAGTAAAATGAAAACAGTAAGAATGTCAGATTGCCATTATCTGTCAGGAATTTGAGCAGGAAAACAAAACAGGTTTAGTACAATGATGAACAGTTGTGACAAATCATCAGCATTTTCTCTAGATCCTCATCTCAAAGCAGTTTCATATTTCATCTTTAGACTCCGCATTCCCTCTCACAGGAAGCAAAAGAATCATCCAGTATTTTATATTATGTTACATTTACACAATTTAAATTGCATCTCTCCGTAAGAAGTGAAAAGTTGCAACTTTTTCTGTGCACCTAAATCTGACACCAAAGTCTTTGGTTCAAAGTAATTTATACTAGCAATTATCAATGATTTATTTTACAGTAGTGCTTAAGGCCTCAGCCACATCATGCTACCTTTGACCTGTAAGCTGCAAAACATCAGGAGAACTTGTAGGGGCTGTTGTAAAGTCCAGGTGTCCAACACCTGAACATCAGAGGGGCAGCTTACAATTTAATGGAAGAAGGAGAAGGGGTACAGCTTGAACTTTTCCTAGTAAGAAAACAGATTTAAATAAGCATTCCTTTTTTCCCCCCCATATTTTTTACTTTCCATTGACAAAAAACTAATTGCTTTAAGAGATGAATTTGCCTCTGCTATATTTTTTTTTTTTCCATAAATAGCAGTCTAGTAGAATTTGTGGGATTCTGTCTCTACTGAATCCTTCAGTGTCTTAACCATGAGTCCCCACTGCAATGTAATCACTTACAAACAATTCCCTTAAAAGCAGAGAAGTCCATGGTCCTGCACTGAATACCAGTATCAGTCATCTCCTATTTCTCCCACTCCCTGGGAGGAAAGCTCATAGTCCAAACAACAAAGTTACCTTTCCAGTCAGCCTGGGAGTTTAGGAGCCAGGCTTCAGAAGAAAGTTACATATGGAATAGATGGGATCTCTGGACCCTCTGCCCAAGAGCCTTGGGTACAATACGACAGAAGTATGTTTTTATGTACTTATAGTGCAGAAGAAACCACCTATACTCTCCATTGCTGGACAAGGACACGTAGTGGCCTTACCAAGTGAATAATGCTGCTCAGTTAATTTCTGAACTTCCCCTCTCAGAAACAGTAGGGAAGATTGTTTTTCTTATGCTTATACATCAGAAAACCCAATATTGTTCAAAATATCTTCACAAGGAATTAAGGCACTTCCAGGCTTACCTATATCTAACCAAGTCCTGAATCCAAAACATTCTAAAATGTCACGTTAAATCTTTCATCTAGCAAAACACAGAAATATCTGCTACAGTTGAACTTTTAAATATTGCAACATACAGAGGTCCTAGACCTGATTTCCCTCTTTCTATGTATATTCAAGTAATAAAAATATCTATATCTATTAACATAAAATAAACTTCTTTTACACCATGCTTAAGTGAGAGAAGAATTCAGACCTCATGTTTTTATTCCTACAGCAGTTAAACTGAGTAGCATTTCACCACATCACACAGAAGGGCATGTAAACATATGCCATGTAAACATATGTAAAGCCATTGTGGGTGCAGACCCCCTGATTTAGAAATATTAGTATCTTGTTAAATAACCATACTGATGAAGAGAAATTTTATAATGGTAAAACATACTGCATTAACAGCATTAAACATCAATTAATGTAAACAGCTTAGTCTCAGAGCTGTCACAGAATCACTGAATGCACAATGACACAGTGTTACTAATTCACTGTCAGTACAAAGCTGTGTACAAATAATCCTCCAGGCTATTTCTTACTGAAAAAAATGAGAGCAAAAAGTGTGTGACCACTCAGTTGACAGTAGAGTGTTTGTCCAACATTGTCAGATTCTTATTCATCTTTTTCTTTTTTTTGGGCACTCTCTTCTCAAACTAATTGATGGTGGTTCCTCTGAAATATCAGAGCCTTGTGATTTCTTCTCAGATTTACTGACCTTTTTTTAGCTTTGGGTTTCACATTTTAAAGAGGAAAAATTAGACAAACATCCTTCACAGTTTAGCCCACCCACACATCCCTGGGCAAACAATTCTTCAAGTGTGTGGGTTCACCACACAGGAGCTCCACCTGACTGATTTTTACCTGGTGCGTGACCTTCAATTGAAAATTCCAACAGCATGCAACTTGTCTTTGGCAAATGAATTGTAAGTACGCCAGCTGCCAGATGTCTTCATTTTAAAACACCTTCAAAACTGCTTTCTGGCATTGATCCATAGGCAAAACAAGCTAAGCTGTCGCTGTAATTTCTATTCTGCGTGCAGAAAGGGGAGGAAACGTAAGATGTGTTGCTTTACATCTCTAAGAACGGTACAAGGCAGTGGGAAAAAAACCAACAACAACTCATTACTGATGCGACACATTTTCGGGAAGAGTTTTTCCAGTACACAGAGCATATCCAAAATTTACATAAATATTCACCCTAATGAAATACTCGTTTGAAGTAACATAGTTCTGAACAAAAGGATTGCCTCTGTACCATGGAAATTAACGCCTGTGTCTCCAAATGTGAAGTAGCCAACATATTTTGCCTAAGGTTTACAAAAAACTGTTTGGCAAAGGCACTGGAAGGTAGAGGTCTTAATTAAATCTGTGCACAAGACCTGGAATCACATGTTTTCAATTACTTTTGTTCTTTTCTGTTTTTCTGGCTGTTTTCTTTCAGAATCTGAAATTCATCCCAGGGACATGAGAAGTTTTTGTGTTATTGGCACATCTTTTGAACAAATCTGCACATACTTGTTTTAACTTGGCACCATACCAAACACATTTTCCTGTCACAAAAAATGACAATTTCCATTCGTTTTCCTTCAAATACCTAAATTCATCATATTCCATGTGTTGGCTCACCCACATTACTCCAGAGCCTAAAATGAGTCAGAAACACTGCTTTTAGCAACAAATGAAAGACCTCTTCCTACAGATAACACCTCCACTTTCTGCAATCAGACTATTAACTACTAGCTCACTCATCAGCTGTCCAATCTCACAGCTATAATTCTCTGTGTTGCTACAAGCAGAAAAGCCAAGCCAAAAAGTGAAGACACTGTAGAAGACTCACACTTGGAAAGTGATGCTTTATATGGTAATTAACAGCCCTGACTACCACATCTCCCATAGCATTTTTTTAAGGAGCCTACCACATGCGAGTGCTGGGTCCTGGCAGGCATTGTGTAGGAAACTGCTTTGATGTGTACAACAAGGATCTGTCATCTACAGCTGACAAAAGAGGAGTGCACAATCAGAAGAAGAGGCTCAGAAATCCCATCCTGTGAAGTTGGAGAGAAGCTATTTACAGTAACTAGTCTAGCTCCATAGTTCATATACATACACTGTCATGTTCCTGAGCTCTGGGCAGAGGTCACCCTGCCTGGGAATGTTAAGAGAGCAAACACTGTCAGTACACAGATCTTCCACGATGGCATAGAAAAGACAGAATTTATCTGTCATGTCTGAGTTTTCCTTCAGTCATAAAGTTACAGATATAAGCAAACTAAAACCCCCAAACCAAAATCAAAATGACAGGCTGTGGAATTCTGTGTGCACTACACCTTGAAACACTTCAGGTACTGAAGAATACAAAACTCCTTTTTCACAGTTTACTGATCTATTGAATTCACATATTATTTATGAGGATCCCAAAGCAACAGCTAATCCAATTGATTTTTTTTTTTAATTGAACATATTATTAAAGCCAGAGCTTAGACACAGTGTCTAATACCTCAGAATAAAAAACAGTGTTTCAGAATGACTGCTTGAAACACAGGGCACTACTGGGAACCAAAATTACCTTAGGCACAGAGAATCCAAAATAAGATGTGACAAGTATTTCTCTAGCTTTTCAAGCAATCAGAAAGTATTGCCACGGAGTAGCAAACCAGAAATTTTTAATCCAGCTGTTAGCTGACATAAAAATGTATACATAGAAAAAAAGGAAAATTATTTTAAAAAACCAGCTCTTATTTTCAATTTGAGTTGCAGAAGTTTTCCAGTCACTGTAATCTAAAAGGCCATTTTGTGATAGTTTCCCACTTACAGTGTCCTTAAATAACCATCTAGCTCTTCTGAAAGATGAGACCACAGGTACTCTGGAATGGAAACTGTTATCTGATATTCTGTATCAGATCTAAGATTGCTGTACTGAGGATTTATGTGATCTACAAACACCCATTGGTTCCAAAATGTTATGCATTTATATTTCTTTCTCTGAACACACAGGCATTGAGCTGCCCTGTCAAGTAATGGGGTGTCCTTCATGATAATTGATAGGTACAGAAAGAAAATAAAAGCAAACAACCATTTACAGATGTGTTTTTACACTGTTTTCCCCAAAATACATTATTCTTCTATGAATATCTATAGGAACTGGTAGCATTTCTGAACTTTTACAATATCAGGTTGAACTTCTACAGTATCTGCCTTCTAAGAGGCAGAAGAAAATACTCTGAAGTCCAGGTGATATTTTTAGTGACCATCTTGCCATCATGAATAGCTTCCAGATGAACAAACTGTATTTCACTAAATCCAAGCTTTGTGGCTATGCTATGTTCTCTCCAGAATTTGGAAAAAGTCCCTCTTTCTTGACTGAGATGAAAACTCAATCATCTCACTCCAATACTCAGAAGTATAGGCCCCTTCAGAGAGCCATTTTCCATTCCCTGGGAAAATGTGAATTGCAGGTTGCAGCTGAAACAAGAACTCTGCAGCCACAGTTGCTAATGTGTTAGGGAGAGCATCAGTTGCTTCCAAAAGTGCTGTGCAAACTGGGCTGGGACTGTGAAAGCTAATTCCCCATGATTTCAGGTGATACCTTGTCTGTGAGAGTGATGATCTTCCCACAGAACTGAGAACTGGTCAACCCAAACTATGAGCTTTTTGAACAATACAAGCTTTACAGACTTTTTTTTTCTTTTACCCTTTACTCTGCTAGGTTTACTTTTTAATTTAATCTTTTATGATTACTGCTAGAAAGACCAGGATCAGGCAGATGCCAGTGCTTTTGATGCTTCTCATCATCTCATTTGAGGGGATGGCAAACTTCATTTGACTAATTACAAGTTCTTCAAGTCTGTCCATAACTGTTTTCTCTCTGTCATCAGAGTCACTTTCCCTGGAAGCAGAATAGAGAAGATCCCCTATGGCTCATGCTGCTTCTTTGATTTACACACAGAGACAGCCCACAGAAGATCCTGGAATCCTCCAGATATTATGAGTTATCTGAAGAAGTCGTTGTCTTGTTCAAGGAGAGGATGGTTGCCAGAAACCTTAAATACTGGTCTGGCCTTCACATATTCTTCACCCTCCTACTGCTAACCTCAGGTCTCATGACAAAAGCAGGATCATGTGTGAGCAGGCCTAACATGTGAAGCAGCTCGTAATGGTGACTTGATGAATCTCTGGGTAAACTATTTCAGTAACTTTTCATCCTAAATGCTAGAAAGATCCTATTTCTAACCTTCTGTTAAGAAATTTTCTTGCTGCAGTTTAGCATTTCTTATTTTTGGGTTTTTTTTTTCAGTGACAAGCAGCACAAAACAGTTGTTTCACCACCTCATTTGCTGCAAAACTTCTGTCTAACTTTAAGAAAAAAAAATATTTAAAGTCCTGTTTCATCAATGCCTATTTAACATCCTGGATCCAGACACGAGCCCAAAGAAATGCTGAATATTAAGATGTGGCATAAGAGGAAATTAGCTCATTGGATGTGTTGGCCCTATTTATTTTCTGAGACTAATAGGGAGAGGGGGAAAATGAGAATAGCTTTTTCCAAAAACATGATTGTTGTGCAAAAGAAGGATACCAAATGCAAAATACAATATGGAATTACTATTACAGGCACTAAGAGCTGTTCAGTATAAGAACAGAAGTGCCACAAGCCAGCACAGTGCCACAAGTTCTGAACAGCTGAAAACACAATGTAATTCTTTCTCTCTTGGTTTAACACAGAAGCTTCGGTAATCACAATCATATCAAGTAGTTTAACAGTAAGTAATGAATGACAATTGAACTTCAGAAAAATACAACAATTGATTTTAAAGACACATATAACAGACTAGAGGGGAAATTCACATACTTCTTCCAACCATTTACATGCATTCAAGACATAGAATTTATTTGAATACAAGATATTTCTGTTTTAAAGGTCAGTATGGGACATGGTCCAGCCTGTTTCTAGTTAAGTCACTCTGATGGCTAATTACTCCTTATGCTAAAAATTGGTATTTCATTTCCAGACTGAATTTGGCATGTCAGCATCCATCCACTGGATCCTCTTATGCTTACTGTCTGCTGGATTAAAGGGCTGCTTACTATCAGAAATTTCTTCAGTAAGCAACAGTTAAATCCAGATGAGCTGAAGCACTGAGCTTTACTCAGGACCTGAACACTCAACTGCATTTATGTAGCCACACCTACTATCAAAGCTATCAATATTTTATTATTTTATTTAGCAGAGGGAGTAAAACTACACTCAGAAGTCAATTTTATTGTGCATGCTCCCAAAGAAGTGCAAAACAAGAGTACCACATAAATAGTTTAGAAATTCTGAATTGCTTTCCCATTCCTTCTCTAACCCTGTATCTGAATGGCCACATTATGTCAAATCAGATTCAAAATTCTCAGCAGAAAAGTTGAAGAGATAAACACTACTTTCAGAGGGAAAAACACACTTGCAGTTTCTCACAGTATGTAGCAACTGTAGGGCTTTTGTTTGTGTAAAGTATTACACTAAGTGGAAATAAAAATTATAAATTGTAAACCCCATTGCATTATCTCCTCTATATGAATGAATGGTGAACCTTCCCTATGGAAAAATTTAACAATCTATTCATAGTTCATATCTTTCTGAATAGAATGGAGAGGATGCTAAGAAACTACACAAAAGAAATATATATTGAGATTTTCAGGCATAAAATATTGTCCTGCTAGAAGCAAACAACATTTCATCTTAGTAATTATCATATTTTCAGATGCACATGTTTTTCTCATCTGTGCTTCTAGGCACTGGACCCTGGAAGTGCCTCAAAGATCCAATAAAAATACAAATATTTTCCACTCAGTTTGTCAAACGGTGGGATTTTCTACACCATTTTTCCCAGTCAAACTGACATTACAGTACATATAACGGAGGCAGTAAATCTTACAAAGAAGTAATAAAATTAGTGATCTTATTCACAATGGATGTAAGTCAGCATAGTTTCACAGAAGGTAATGGGGGTAGTCTGGTTTACCTTCTTAAACTCCTTAAATATCACATTACAGTTTAAATGGACTGCAGTTTAAATGAATAAATGCTTTTGTAGGATACAGACAGTTGCTTCAGAAATTACATCTTGCCTTATATTCAAATTATATTTGACAATATTAATAGATCTTACAAAGCCTAATTTGTATAACAAAACCCACAAGTCTGCTCTGTCATCAGCAGCATCAGTTCCCACAGGGGCACTTCAGCAGATAAGCAAACTAACCTAGAAGTTCTGTGCACTGTGGCACAGTCAAGATCCAATGCAAGTAAATCCAGCTCTAACAAGAGCCAGGCACAACTTAGTCAATGGTCAACAATCTCCCCAAAATATTTAATTGACTCATTTTCCTCAGCACTTTTGTCCCACTGCTGTTTCACGTCAGTTTGAGAGTGGCCAAGGAGTATACATTGCTATATCAGGCAAATATTAACCTCATATTCTTAACTTACATATTTCTTTTCTTGTAACAAGTAAAACAATAGTTTTTCTATTTTTCTACAAAAATACATTCCCAAACACACCACAGTTGTGTGGGTTTATTTCCCGAACTTTCTCTGAAAAAAACAGTTTTCAAATTTTCCTTCTCTTGGCCAAATTTTGTCACATTCATTTCACATGCCACTGAAAATCTCATTCCTAGTCCTCTCCCTTTTAACTTCCACTCTAATGAGATCTTGCATCCCTATATTTTTCCTGCAGCAAGTCTGCAATCAACACCTAATTTTTCAGTGTATTTATCTGCCAGATAAGTAACATAAGTAATCCATTTTCCAATAGATGAATCACATTTCTCAGATACAAAGCCAGGTTACTCTTGAAGAAAATAGATCACTTAGCACACTAACTTCTCCAAGGTAACACATCCATCCTTCCTTAAGACTGTAAATAAAGTGATAGCCCAAAAAGAAGAGGTTGGGTGTATTATTTGGGTCTTTCTTTTAGTGCTCTCTCATAGCTTGCTGGTGAAGATGGTCACCCAAAGCAAAACTTCTGTCATGATCTATTAATAAAGAATAAGGATTAATGAAGGATTATGTCATTATGAGTCTGCCTGCAGAGTTGCTTCAGTTCTTGTCCTTTACTGCCAAAATACAGTTCTCATTTCCAACAAACAAAGTCTATGTGAGAGAAAGCACAGAGCCCCTTTAGAACTGGAAAGTCCTGTGCATAATAATGAATGACTAACTCTTCTTTTGCCAAAGAGCTTCAGCACTTTCCATGTCATAGGTCAAAGCAGTGATTCAGAGGGGCCTGATCCTTATCTAAGCTTCTGCTACAAAATTAGAATGTGCTGTATCCTTATTAAAGAAATGTTTGTTCCACCATCAATGAAACGAAAAGAAAGCACTTCAATGTAGTTTTGCAAATCACAGCAATAACTCGCTGGAGTTAACTGTTTTATTACAAATATTTAATTAGTCTGTATGCTAAAGATCCAGGATTTGCAAAGACAAAATTAGTAGTCATAACCAGTTTGGATTTGCATGTGTTTAAGAGAGTATTTTATCAAATGGATTGACACTTTAGCTCCAGGAAGATGAGCAATAACAACAAAATCAGATTTTTCTCTAAATAAATTATTTAAATATTTCTTCCTATTTGCACAAAAAGCTGCTTATCTATTCTCAGTAGATACTGCATAAACAGAGTTTATGTACACAAAAAAGTTCATCATACTATACACAGCTACTACAATAATATACACAGCTATTGCAGTAATTATCTATCTGATAAACAAGTAATTTTTCTCTATTAGTTTTAGCTGCTAAACTTAATGGTTGAATTTAACTAAGCTGAATAAAATTTGTGAATGCAAGCTACTTTTTAAAACATTTAAAGCAATACTGAAGGCCTCCTTTTAATATAAAATAGTGATTTAAATAATCAATTAGAAGTCAGGTAATGCTAAGAAAAAAATGAGTAAAAAATGAGACCTTTACATCACAGTTACTGCAAAGAGAAAAACCAAATTAAAATTTAATTTGTGCTTGTTAGACAGTTAAACAACAGCAAAAAGTAAATGAAGCTGTACCTGATCTAAGTTAAATTTCAAATAGAAAGCAACCAGAGGGTATATTAGGATTGAAAAGCAGAATGCTAATCCCTAAAATTAGAAAATTGATCAACTGGGATATGCATCAGAGATATTCATCAAAGCCTTGCAACAGCCTATCTCCATTTACTGTTTAGATACAGCTAATCTACATCATTAAATTGACCATTCAGCTACTGAAAATCTGCCATGTAGGTCCCGACTTTTCATAGAGGCTTTTAAATATGTATTCGGTAACTACAAAGTACTGAATATATTTTCAGTCTTTTTATACTAAGATTTACAACTAATGACCTTAAGCAATGTCATGCATGTAAAACAAAATTATGAGACCACCCTGGTTTGAGCAGCATTAAGGTATAGAATCATACTTCATTCTCATTCAAATTTAGTAGGATAGAACAAAAAAAATCCATAGTAATATAGCTAAACCTATTTCATAGTTTTACTTTGTAAAACATGCCTCTTCACTTGTATTTTGCTATTACAGGCTCAATATAAGTAGACAATTATCTAAGCTTAATGCCAAGAATGATAATGCATTGAGCACATGCAAAATCCTTGTGCAACATCAACTACAGCCCGCAGGGATAAAACATTTATCAGTTGCTCCTTAGAGCACTGGTGGCTCGAAAATTTGGCTGCCCATGCCGACATTTAGTGAAATCATAGTTTGAGCTTCATTCAGAGCCCGACACAGCAAAGCCCGATAGCAGGATGACTCTGCTGGCAGCCTGCCTGCCCATACCCACACGCACTGCGGGCTACTTTCTGTCCCACCACTCGCCATGAAAGAAGTCCTTTTACTGAACTGCAGTAGTTGGCACCGTGCCCCTTTCATGGACCAAGCTAACCGTCATCTTGGATGTAACAAATTAGTACATTCTCAGAATAATAATAAGTATGGACATGAAAACACCATTGTTTTTACTTGGAAATGAAGTAACTACATTTTAGCTGGGTGACTTTTTCAGTTCAGCACCACAGGCAAAAATAAATCTTATAAAAAGAATGGACAATTACAGGAAAGACGAGACACAGGCTTTTGCTGTGGGTTCAGAAGTAAAAGAGCTGCTTCTCTTAGTACCTAAAGATAAAAGTACTGTAAAATAAAATTTTGAACTACAGCTTGTTCCCTTGAAAAGGAATTGTTGCAGGGTTTTTCTACTTGATCTACAACTGATAGTGTTTTGTCTTTATTGCCTGGAAAATACAGAACCGCTTAAGTAAGCTCTGTTAACATGAAAATGAAATATTTTACAAAATACACTAAAAAGATTTCATATAGACCAATGCAAGTACTAGACTCAAGATAAGCATGAAAGAATGATTGTGTAGTTTCCAATAGTAAAACACAAACTTAGGAAACATGAAATTTATCTTTACCTGCGAATAAATATTTCTAAAGCATGGCACACCTGCAATTTTATCTGGTCACTGTGTTTGTAATAAAAATGCATTTTCTTCCTAAGCTCTGCACATTTCATTGCACATCAGATCTTATAAGAACAGTATCACAGAACACATTTCGTAATGTAATTTTAAACTCCTTATAAAAGTAAATTCACATCATTGTTCTCAGCACAGACATCCTAGGCCAAGTTTTCTGAAAAGTACAGATAATTAAAACTTTCCTGTATCATAGCTCAATAGAGCCACAGCTTTCTTGCCAAACTATGATATGAAACATTAATAGGGATTTGAATAACAAGTGCATCCCTCACTGTGTAACTCCTTAGCAGCAGATAAGACTAAATTAGTGTGAAGTGCTGACAAGTATGAAAGATTAAAACAAATATTTCTTGTAAATATGTTAAATATATTTCCATTTTTTGTCATGTTCAGCCTGCAAAGCAAAAAATCCAATAAATATCACATTTTCAAAAATACTGAGTTTGAGACAGTTTAAATAATTCAAGGTATTTTATGTAAAAAATGTAACAATTTTACTAAACTTTCTGGTTCAAATGAGTCCAAGAATATCTCATTATAAATGGAGACAGTCCTGAAAAAGCAATCAAGCATGACTAAAAAGATCACTCTTTTACACAAAAAAATAGCCTTCTTATTTTACCCTTTGTTGGAAAGACATTTGGCCAGCCACAGGGGAAATACATAATCTACTTTTATATTCAAATAATATATTTCAAAATTCTATGCATACAAGGACCTTAAAACAATTCTGGGTGGAATATATAAGACATGGGTTTATGTGATCCTAATAACTGAATTGCTGACATGGGCTGACAATTACTTGGGGGGCTTTATTTATTTGCTTATGGTACTTTAAAGCATGTGTACGAGTAATTTGTCTGTTAGTTATTTCTAATGTGACTCTGAAGGAAAATACCAATGGGGAGACACTAAAATAAAATGTATAGTGAGATCCTGGCTAGAACAATAGAAGTATTACTTATAAGGAGTATGCATATTTTCATGGAGGTGATTATTATTAGAGCTACCTTAAATGCTGAAGCTGTTCTGATCAGCAGCATTCCACCACAAATATCACATATGAAAAGTACATCTTTCTATCTAAAATATACAAACCTCATTCTTTTATGCATCCTCTTTATTTTTTTTTTGTTATATTTATATAAGATATTCAAATAAAGAGTATTGATGGTGATTTGTTTTCAGAATCGGGAGGACTAACGTAACATCTTAATTTTTAAGGACACAAATGTGTCAGTGCTTTTGGAAGAAAATTGCTTTTCAAGGCAATACTGCCAGGGAAGAGTCAGGGAGGAGAGATGCAATTGATGTTTTTCACTTTAAACAAGACGACTGTTATTCAGTTTCTCAATACCCAGGATTATGAAGATCAGAGTACTATACACCCCAGAAGAGGAAAAGCTTAGAGCAATTACAGTTCCCTTCTAAGCACTGCAGCACTCACTGTGGGTTTTCAACAAATAAGCAGTCTACACACATCTTTCTTTGCTTCAGAACTGTGTGAGGTTCCTGCTCCTGAACCTCACAATTATAAAATAAAACAGGGAATTTAATTAATTTAACATTACTGTTTCAGCTCTAAATTTTACCACTCATGAAGAGTTAAACTTTTCTCCTATTAGTTGGATATGCTCCCCACTTTGCCTTTGCCGAGGAGCAGCGATGTTACAATATCAGGGCAAAGGACTGATGAGTGAAATGTCAGTGTGACTTGCACTTTCAAGCTTCCTCTGGGCCCTTTCAGCTTATACAGCAGAGGAGGATGAATATTTGTGCTAACCACACATTTCAGTACAAAGAGCCCAATTCAGGGAAAAAAAAAATTCCCATCCCATTTATGGCGACTGTGCACTTTACAAAATACAATTCTAAATGGTTTATTCATTCATAGGGAAGAGCCTCTACAACTGTTGTGCAAATAACCTGCCCCTTTGCAGGGTTTGATGAGCCTGATCCAAAGCCCAGTGAGGGCAGGGAAGAAACTTGCACTGACTTCATGTCTTGGACTCCGGTCTCCTTCACATTTAAAAACCAAAAACTGTGTGACCATGCTGGTGATGTAGAGCTGTACAGAAAACCTGTACTAAGATTCAAACATCCGAGCTAAATCTGCAGATGAGAGCATTGTCTGCATTTACAGGTCAACATGAAGCTGAAAAAAAATGACTCTTGGACAATTTGCAATTAGGTACTGGCTTATGAAGACAACTTTGTATGGATCACACTTATAAAGTGACATAATTTTTGTTTATTCTTTTTCTACCCATGTACTTGACAAGCACTAAAAATTTCTCACAGAAGCTTGTGGAAAAGCAAACTGGTGTAGCTGTACCTCCACAGCAGTTAACAGCAGAAGCAGCTAATTAATGATGTACTTATGAGTGCAACTGCTCTTCATGGAAATTACACAAGCAGTTGAGCCCATACTTGCTGCACACAAATACTTAACTGCCCAATGTGCTAAAAGTCTTATTTAAAGTTAAAACATTGCCACATCTAATTATTGCTGCAAGTTTCTAGACCTTCAGGACCTACAGGTCCAATTCCTCTGTGAATGATGTAACCATGAGTCACATTCATGGCAAGCTAACGTCTACATTATTCCAGATATACAGTATTGATGATACAGGTTTTTATACAAGTCTACAAAAACTGATTTTATTATAATTAAAGAAAACTATTCTGACATTTATGCCTTTAGTCTATTTGAAGACTAAAGATGCATAAAACCAATTTTTATTACAATTAAAGAAAAGCTAGTTCAACTCATGTTATCCAAAGCACTTGAGTTCAGCCTAGGATGTTTAATCCAAATAATATATTTTGCAACTCTACTTTGTTCTAAAATTTATCCTAGTTCTAAAATCATGATCTAAAGGTGGGCAATCTTGCTAACATTGCTTTTAGCAATAAAGAATATGTGCAGAATATCAAATTTGACATTAGATGTTATTGCTACAATGTCTGAACACCCTGTCTTCAGGGTTAGTATTAGATGATGTTTTATTTTGAACCTTTCTGACATCAAAAATTTGGCTTCCCATCATCCCAAGAAGTACCAGAGAAATAAGTACTAGCTCTCCACTAAGAGCAGGAAAGAAAAAGAAAATCTTTCTACACAGAAAGAGAGGCTGTCTCAATTCTATCTACTCTAAAACATATCCAAAACTGTACCTTATAAACAAAGTATCAAAAAAATTAATAAATCCTCGCCTTGCTTGATTAATTCATCCATTGCAAAAGTATAATTTCTTTAATGTTTTACTTGGCATATTGGAGAACATCATACTTGGCATATTGACTATTTCTCTTGATCATTCACGATTACCAGGAACCAGATACAAAAAGGAACTGGATATACAACTCAGCTGGTCAAAATCCGTGGAGTGAGAAGAAATGAGGCTGAAGAGGATACAGCTGCCTTTCTTCAGGGTAAGGCATTTTAATTTTTAGTAATAATAATACTTTTAATGTTTTATGGTAACGAAAAAACTTCTCCTTCACTCAGTGACCTCATATCTCAGCATCTTTTCCTATTTTGGTGTTAATTTAGAAAAGAAAGAGAAATTAACACATCCTTTGGACAGAAACCCACTCAGACCTGGTGAGTCTCATGGACTGAACTCATTGATTTGTCCCTGCTTAACACTCTGTATTACAAATGGGGTTTTACATTTTGTCATAGGATGGGGTAAGGATCATCTCCTGCTTCAGTATCCCAGGTGCTGGAGTTGATCCCATTAACCATCAGTCTGCTATGGGGCTGCCTGGGCACGTGAAAGCTCTGAGGGGTGTCAGTAGAGATCTTCTCTCCAAGAAGCTGCCCAGGAGTGCAGGTCCCTGGATGCACCAACACACCACAGCTGAGCACGGCAAGGAGAAATCAAACCCAGCATGCAGCACTGTGCATGACTGGTGACACCCCTGTTTGAGAGACAGACACCTAGACAGGACCTGTCACACCATCTCTCAACTTTCAGAAAATCACTCTCCAGTCCCAAGCATTGCATAGGGTTAGAGAAGATCTAACCATCTGCTTATCATCTTGCATGTCCCTTCAAGTAAAATGACTCTGCAATTGGATTTGCCATTTGTATTTTAGAGTAGGCTATTTGGACATCACCAGCATTCTACCTAATTTATAAAGTCAAAATTCCCACAAAAATGTCTGCTTATATGTACTGACACAGTGTTTGATGTGCTTCCACTCCAGAGAAAAACTGGTTTTCAAAAACGTTATTTGTACTGTTGAGTGGTCAGCAAGGCTTCAGGCCAACACAGGCAGATTTGGAAAATGTATTTACAAGGGGAAGTGCTTTTGGTTATCACTGCTGTGAAATGTTCATAAGAAAAGTCTGTGGGAAGATACTCTGTAGTGTAAATACATGTTATTAGCCTTTGCTCAAGGACAGCACTGAAAAAATTATCATGCAGAGGATAGATTTTTATTTTGTTTTTTTAGGGTAAATAGTCACACAGAGTAGCTCAACTGTCTGCTCCTCCACTAGGTGCACATGAGGCCACATTTCCAATAAAAAGCTAAGAAAATGTTAGTAGTACTTTTCTGGGTTTGTAATTGCAGGTAATATTGTGATAAACTGAGTTGGAGTGTGCATATTTTTCTTTTAAAAAATCAAAACTCACATTGTGCTGCCTGTGCTGACTCATTCAGTTGACTTGGCATATTCTCCATATCAGCCCTCATACCTTTTTTAAAATAAACAAAACATAAATTAATGGGGGAATCTTCTAGTTATTGACTGGTTACATACACTGTCTTCCAGCAATAACACATTGACATTTTTCATGTCTTTCATAGAAAGATCTCAAAGCAACAGATTACAATTACACCTCATCCTTCCTAAGAAGCAGAGAAATTGGAGCAGCAGATGCTCTGCAACCTTGAGAAAAAAAATCTCTTTGCAGGTTACTTACAGAAAGCAGGGATAAAACATAAGATTTGACTCCTTTCCCAAGAGTACAGCTCCAGAGCCTTCTGATGAAGGAAGAAGGAATGTTTCTCACAAATTTAGGATTTCTTCAGATGTTAGTGTTTGTTAGGAAAATCTTATTTCTTAACCCTTACATTATGGATAATTAATTCCTCTTTTCCTCCTCCCTAATTTTCCATCAGCACCACCCATTTAGTAACAGATAATTCTGTGCCTTTCTTCTTTTGACTACCATTGCTGCAATGCTGAAGAGAATGAGTGAGGGGAGGAGTAAAGTAGAGAGTCAGGAATGAAAAGGGAGGGTTTGCATGGGGGGAGAAAGAGATGAAGAACAAGCAGAGGTCAAAGCAAAGAAGAATGAAAACAGAAAAAACAAAGAATAAGAAAGCAAGAGAAACAGAGAATAGCTTTACAAACTTCTGGGAGACTCAGAAATGTCTTGGAGGGATGACTCAAATGTCCCTTAATCTTCCTGTTACCTGTCACATCACATATCCTTCACACCACCTACCCCCAGTGGCTTAAGATGGGAGTATTTTTCCTCTGTGATTAATAAATCCCAGGATTTATGAGGACCAAATACAATTAGGACCTAGCACAGGTGAGCTCCAGTCATAATTTCAAATCTCTGGATACAGTACAGTACAAATATACGATATTTATAATTCTCCTATAATTGCAAACATTTATGAAAATATGAGTAGTCCAGCTTGAGTGCTCTGTGTGAAAGAGGACTGGTGATATTTGTAAGAGAGCAGTGGCCAAGAGCTCTGCTCATTTTCAACTTCTCCGTGAAGTTTTTCAGTCCCAGATGCAGCCTGGACCACTCTTCTTGGATGGAAATTACTAGAGGCACTCTGCAAAGATTACAGTATTTTTTATGTTTGTTTTTTAGATCAAATGAGATAAAGATCCAAGAATACTCATATCCAAGGAAAAAACTGTCTTGCTGGTATAAGCTCCTAAGAAACTAGAAGAAAAAGGGGTGGATTTGTGCTCAGACACAAGGACTAAGACATTTTTTTCTATTTGGTCTGCCACTCCTTAAGTGAAGAATTAAGGAAAATATTACAAGAGTGTCAGGCAATTTTCAGCCTTATTTATGCAAATTGACAAAAATCCCATCCAGACAACAGCTCTACAGTTGATTCTAATTAAAAACCCAAAAGAAATGCCTGCTTTTCTGGCCATCTTGTGAAGTTGAACACCTCTGAATATAGGGCAATGAATATCTCTTATCACGCTTGAAAGATCAATGAACATTAAAAAAAAAATCCTCTCTTATTCCACTCTGATAAAAGTGGAGATGGTATGAATCAAGGATTGTATGTTCATGAAATAAAAACATGTAGCACTGATGCCTTCATTCCTGACAGCTTGAGCTATGTGTGTCTTTGCTCTGATCCAGTGCAGCCATTCTTCTGCTTTATCCTTTGGAGATTTGTCTAAAAAATATCCCTGTGGACAGAGAAGATTTCTATAACACTGGATTGATCATTCCCTTCTGGTTTTAAAGAGGCATAGACAAATAGGGGGTTTGGAACTCTTCCTCAAAGGGGTTCAGAAAAGTGTGTTAGTGACATACATTTTGATTTTGTCCGTGTCTGCACCAGGCTCATTGTAAAAGACTGCCATGTATGTTGAAGCTATTCAGGATAGAACTTGGCATGTTAGAGATCAAAGTCCCAAGCCTCTGGAGAACAGAGCCAGGCTCGCAGGTGGAGATGCTCATAGATCACACCTTCTGTGGATCAGCATGGCAGCAGTGTGAAACTCAAACTGATCAGTAAGCCCTGTATGCCTATAATTCTGTTTTAAAAGGAAACGTAAAAGCCCTCACATTTTAGAAGGATCACACCCCTTCCAACCCTAACTATTCTGTGATTCTATTTAAGGGTCAGAATATAATGTTTTGGGTAAGGTGTATGTTCAGCAGATATAGATTAAAATGTTTATGTAACTAAAGAGGTAAAATGATCCTACTATTCCTCTCTTCAATTTTCCAGAATGCTCTATCCAGCTTCACAGTTCCAGCCTTGTTCTGACTTATCAAAAACCTCTTTTACAGCTGTTCAGTTTTGCATTGTTTGATCTAGAGTATTTATTGTCAGCAAAAAACAGTGTATTCTTGAGCTAGTGAGGAAATTGATACCTTGTAGCGTGATCCTGAGAATTTTTTCTTTTGATCTCTGAACAGTCCAACCTTTTGTTTCACCATCTTCATGAAACAACTGTTTTCACTGCTCACTCTTTCCAGCTGATAGGAACTCACAGCGAGCAGACAATCTCCTCCCCCTGTCCCTCCCTGTGCCCAGGAGGAATAAATATAGGTTTAAAATTCTGGGTCAGCCTGCCTTGCTTCAGCACAAGAGGTCCCATTACCCAGACAGCTCACAGCCCACAAAACTCAACACGTACCTAATTATGTTTTTGCATATCAGACCTGACTAATGTCTCATTCAAAGTACACTGTAAACCAAATAGCAAACCACAAAATATATTTAATGAAGCTGAACGATTGCCTAACCAATTTTATTTTTGTTTCCAAAACTCTTCTGAGTCCAAATCTATTCTTGAACAATTGAAAGACTTACTTCTAAAAGCAAGTAAACAAATAGCTTTTCTTTACTGTTTCAGAAACAAAGTTATCTGTAGAAAAAAATAAATAAAATCACAGCACTTAAAAAATAGAAGTCATACTTACAGTTTTTTTTTTTTTTTCCTTGGGAAAGGGGAATTAAACTATTAAAGGACACCTTGTTAAGTAATTATATAGCAACATCACTGTGCAATTAAATAGCCATCAGTCCCTGCAGCTGAGAAATTTCAGGTAATTATTCAAAGATAATTTAATAGGAGAATTACTGTATTCAAGAAAGCATTAGCTAGTAATCTACCTCAATTAAAGCAGCCAATTAATTTCAGCACCTTGATAATAGTTGCCTTCTGCAAAACTATCCTCCCCTACACACACACACACACAAATCCTAAATTTCAAAATAATGATACAAAAAGTGAATTTGGCTTCCATAGATAACTATTCACTCCTAGAGAAATTAGAATGCTTGTATACATCATGCTATCAGTGTGTATTATTCTTATAGGATTTAGTGTTCAACTTCAGTTTCACTGTGACTAGAGATGTACCCATGTGTTTGTGAGTTAGAATGGTGACAGGTACAGAGGAAATCTGCACAAAAGCAAGAAATATTTGTATACTCCTACCAAAACAGAACAGAAAAAGCTCCATAATAACCAAAAATGTGTTTCATTGTGATGAAATGTCTTCAGCGAATGATGGGCGTCTCACAGTGCATTGCCTGGTTGTGCTACTGTACATACAGTGCAGACAGAAGTCATTAATCACACACAAACCGATTTTGTGAAGAAACAAAAACCTGTGTGTGCCACACAGCACTTGGTTACACAGCAAAATATTTTTTCAAGGTCAGTGCACACTGACAGCTCTTTGATATGATGGTGAATATCAACAACTTGTACATCCTTCAACTTTATGCTTAAGAGTTTGGATTTGTTGAACAGAGAAGGCAAAAATATTGAACACAAGGAAGACACAGAGATCATTTGCAGAAAGGCAAAAAGGGCAGTTTGGCATCCAGCAGATGAATTACACGGAATTCAGTGGTTGCTGAGGTCCTAGATTCCTCACACTTCTTTAAAAATCAAAATGTGTATCAAGGAATAGTTCATTTAAAAAATATCCCGTCATGCAGATATTCAGTGATTTAATTACCATTTTCTGTCTCAAGAAGGGCTGTATTGTGTTTTTCTTCACTTCCTAATTAATTTGTCTTTAAACAGAAAATAAATGACGGGTGTAACTAAAAAAAAAATCTATGTGATTCAGATTTTCATATACTCCTCATATATGCTGGTGGTTCTGTTCCTTCCCCCTTAAATCATGGTGTTGGTGGTAGACCAAACAAGTGTTCTTTTATCTAAGAATTGATAATGTGCATAAAAAACCACAAACCTCAATCATGGCAAGCCTGAATTTGGATTAGTTTAAGAACAATACAGAACTGTGTAGATGTTCAGTGAATTCATCCACTCTCTTTAACATGGGGAAAAAAAAAAAAAAGTAAAACCCTCCAAATACCACAGGAATAATGTGAATGTCTCAGAGCTATTGATCACTATGGAAATTTGTGACAAACTTGTACAGGAAAGCTCGTGTTGAATCAATCCTTGTAGTCCTTACAGCTGTTACTTGTTAAACAGCTGCAAGCCACATAAAATCTTTCAGAATGGGGACCCTGCCCCAAGTTTGTATTTTGCTTCAGTGTTTATTCCAATAGGTTTTCAGTGTTTCCCTTACTGACTCATCAGTGGTAAATTTCCATTTATTCTGTGTTACCTGATCCATTATCACTGTCCCAGAATTTAGAGAGGTATTCAATAAATCCTTGCCCATTGTGGAACTATTTTTAGCCCATCTTAAATCTCATTATTTTTCTATGAAATGATCATTGCAAAAAATTAACTGAACTACTTCTAATGGTACCAAAACTTCCTCAACCTCATGACAGATTTGAATGTGTTTAATACATCCCTAAACTTTTACTTGTAATAATCAGATTTCAGCTTTTTGTTACCCCAGGTATCTTTTCTGCTTAAGGCAATAGAGAAAGAAAAAAACCCAAAAAACCCACATCACCAAAACCCAAACCACAGACAGATCTGTTATATATATATCTCTATCTCTATCTCAAAATCTGTGTATCATTCTCCACAGTGATATTCAACAAGGTACTTCACAACATCTGTCTTAAATCACATTGATTAAAATGGGATTAATCATACATCTAAAGCCAGACTCATCCTTAAGTATCTTGCTTTAGAGGAAAACAAAGATAGGTATTTCACTGACCACTGGTTTTCTCACCTCCTCGTCTAGTGACAGATACAAGAGGCTGTATTAGGCACCATTGGTGCAGGCTCTTAAGCCTTTGCAGGTGGTTGTGATCCCTGTGATGGAAAAATCTAATTTTTCTTCACTGTTGTAAAGAGGGTTGAGAAAGGATATAACACCACAGAGATTAGGCAAGAGCCCTAAAAGGCTCCAAGGGCAGTCTGTAGTAGTGATGAGCTGAACAGCAGGTAACTGGGAACCCCTGCTCCCCTTTTTCTCATACAACATACAACAATATTTCATACCAAGCTGAACAAATAGACACAAAAACTACCATATATTGATAGGATTAGAATCAGAACATATCACGAAGCTGCATCGTAGATCATACAACCAGAATAAGTAATTCGTAATATTTACCATTGGGAGCTACAATTCTCTTGGCATCCAGAGTCAAATTATATTTGTATTAATCTCCCAATCACAAATTGACTCTGAACAACATAATCCAAGTGATTAGAAAAAGTAGAGATTCATCCAAAATAACCACAAGATACCTAAAGGATTTAATTTGCTCCATCACTGCGCCACTTGCTGTTCTAATTATCATTTCATCTGGAGTTACCTGTAATTTTCTTTTAGTGCCAAAAAAAATCGTACATTTTGTTTTCTTAACATTTAGTAGGAGTCTGCTATTAGTCAGTCATTTTTCAACATTTAGAAAATTGTTCCACGGATTTAGTACACATTTTATTAATGGACCATCCATGGAAGCATTATCTGTATAAAAGAGTCAGTAATTGATTAATAAAATATTAAATAATTTTAGTGCTAATAGGGGCCCCCTGAGGAGCTTCATCATCATCAGTCAACAGGCCAAATTCAGAGACTCAGTTAAGCACTCTGATAAACTGGAATCACTGAGACTCTTCTTTAGGACAATATCTTATTTTACTACCTGTTTTGCATGAGGAAAGAAGGAAAAATAAGCTGAACCAGACATACACTGAGGTTTATGACTGTTAAGCAAATTTGGTTTAGCCAGGATTCAACACCTGGGATTTGTTTTCTGCAGCTACTTCTAGAAGGCACAAAAAAGGATATGTTCACCTCAATATTACAGAAAACAAAGGTAAGAATTTTAACCAAATAAAGATGCCACCCACTGCTGTGGTTTTCTAGTAGAAAACAATTCAGAGCTATACGCTCAAAGGTTGAAGCACATCATCTAAACATCCCACTTTTGTCTAAAATTTCCCACAGGAAGTTTTTCATTTGTTCAAGCTGGCTTTTGGAGAGATGGATGATGGGGCAGCAGGTGGTTCACAGCACAGCACATGGCCTCATTGTGCAGTAGCAGCTTCTGGTCCTTCTGCACAAGTGAAGTTCAGCAAGGCCTCCATGCAAGAACCCTTCCTAAGCCACGATGTTCATCCACATGCAAACCACCACCACCACCTCTCGTTTCACACCCCCAGTCCAAGGAAACTGCACAGGATGGATTTCTATTGCAGGCAACATCCAGGGCTTGGCACAGAGCCCAGCGCTCAAAGGACAACATCCTTGAGGTAAAAGAAGGAAGAAGGAAGTGCATAAAAAATGCAGCAGCTTTATGACAAGTATTGGATCCAATCCTCACTCTCTGCTGTGACTCAGGTAAAAGCTTATCTAACTTTGTATTCCCCCTGAGGGTAACCAGGAAGTTTAGGTGCCCTACATAAAACCTGCAGTGTTTTTTCCACAAGAACCTTTCAGCGATTTTGCACTTTATGTCTCCCCACTCTCTAACAGGATGGAGTGTTCTCCACATCAATGCATATTAATATACAAAAAGGCAGAGAGCATAAAGAAAACACCAAAATAACAAAAAAGATACATTCTTTAAGGAGTACAATGTACAGGACAGTGTGCAAGCACAGCCAGCTGAAAATTAATTGCAGAAAATATTCACAGAATTGTTCCAATAGATTTATGGAACTCATAGGCTGCTTGCAATTAAAGGTACATAAAAAAGGGTAATAACAAGTAAACCAGTCACTATAAACATGATAGCCTTTATTGAAAAAGTTTAAAATAGCTCTCAAACATTTTCCAAACTGTAAGTTAGAGAGCTAAATATGTTTACGATGTTTACAGACTTCTCTAATATGGTAATAAAAAGCATAACCAAAAGGATAATAGTCCATACAGAGAGGTATTTTCTTAAATTTTAAGACTTCATGGCAGCAGTCACCTCTATATAATCATGAACCGTTCTGCCCTGACCAACCTTTTTGATCCTCCCCTTTAGAAAAAAAATCTAACCTTCTTTTCCAGAAAAATTCGAAGTTCAGATTAAAATTCCCCCTGAAGCCAGGGGTGAAGGGAGCCCACTATCAGTAAGGCAGTGACTGATGGCTCCTACTCCCTCCACAGGAGATGGTGACACCTCATGCATCTCCCAAAACCTAAATCCTACACAGGGAAAGTACACATTTTTAAAGATCTTACCTGACTACTGATTCATCTCAGAATGATGGAGGGATTTTATTGCAGCAGTTGTGAATGTAAGAACTACTGAAGACAAAACAAAACATCTCTGCCTCCCTGCTGTCAGTCAGGCACACCAAAATGAGTAGCATAAACACCCCCATTATAGGAAAAAAATTTTTGTATATTTATATTATTTTTGTATGTTGATGTTATTATTGTTACTGTCACCATGAAAAGTTAGTCATACAATAAGAAAATCAAATCCGTTACGTTCAGTCATCACAGAATTATAAAATGAATAAAATTCAACTTAAAACAATAACTCCAGGAAAAATTATTTTCTCTTGAGATTAGCTGACAATCATCCTAATGTCTTGTTAAATAAATATGGTGAAAAAGAAATGGGACTCCATCCATTTTATAAGCTACTGTCTCTGTGGTTCTTGGACTGCTGTTTTTAAGAAACATCGAACAGAAATGAACAACAGAAAATGCTTTGCCAAGTTGTCAAAAACACTTATATTAAAAAGCCCTATAAAATCTAATCCTGACATCAGTAGGTTACAACTTTGCATGTCCCCAGGGCACTAAAATAATACTCTTTAGAACAGCAGGTGGACTATTTTAGACTTCAGCTTTCTAGTTCTAACAAGGCTTTTTAATTTTTTTTTTTTCCCCTGGGAATTAAGGATGCTAATCACAATCTCCAAATGTGCATTGCTGGGTTGTAAAAATATTAGACCACAAACTGACATGGCAGCAATGTATTATGCTGCTGTGAAGGAGTCCTAAATAGGAGAAAAACTCAAGATTCCAGGCTTGCCATGACAAAGGTCAACATAATTGGCCACATACAGCAAAATCAACCCCCACGTCTTCCCCTAGCCAAGGCGACTGCTGAGGAAGCCCTGTCTTCCTACTGGGATAAATGAAGTCTAAAGCAGGAGGAGCTGGAGGTCTGGAAATTTTGAAAGTAAATTGTAAGGAACCCTAAAGATAACATTAAAATTTATCCTTAAAGATATTTTGTGATGAGTTAATGGTATTTGGTCTTAATTTTTAAGTGTTAATTATTTCCAATGTTTGATGCTATTTTTCAGTATTGATGTGCAAAAATGGTCATGCATTAGTAAGTAAAACATTTAATATTATTATGCATTTCAGTAAATACTTATTTGCCTCTTTAAATATACACTTTCCCTTTTAATAATATAGAGCTCAAAAGTGTTTAAATAATCCTTATTCTTTTAGGTGTTAGCTCCATGTGTTGATTCCATGGAGCTTGAGTAGGGTGCTGCATATGCTGTGGGTAACTTCTTCCACGTGAAACAAACTTATCCCATCCAGATCTCAGTTAAATTTAACCCTGTTAAATTCAAGATTCTGTGCCATCCCATCCTTACTCAGGGTCTTCACAGGAGAAATCAGCTTTATTTTGATGATGAGAATTTTTGTGGCAAGGACATAATGTTGACACCTTTCCAAGAAATTAGACCTCACGATCCAATAATTTTTACAATTCTGTACCGCTTAAGTTCTTAATTACACTTTCCAATGGAACTAGCTATACAGGTTAGTAAAAAAAAAGGTTTTAAACCCCCCACCATTTATAGATTTATGTATATATAAAACAAAAGTAAATATAAAACATTTGAGTAGCAAAAAGAAAAACATAGTAAATAATGTCTTTCCTGTCAGACTGATTTCAGGAAAATCAAAATTTTAATTAAAGTCCAGGGAATACAAAGCAAAACATTAAATATCAAGAAGGAGAGAAAGTAAAATCTGAAAAATAAGAGGGGAGAAAAATGAATGAGGCTAAAGTGACTTAAATTTTTCTTACCAATTTCATTAGGTGGCTAAAAACTTGTTCAAATGAAAAATGTACTCAAATTACAGTAACCTTAAAAAATCACAACAATAAAAAGTATCCAAACACCACAGACAAAAATACTGAAGCGTGGTAGAAATAGTTTGTTCGCAAAGCTAAAAGTTTTGAGCCAAATGACACAATTTTCCTGAAGCAACACCTTAAATTCCAGAAACTACAATAAGTGACTGTCCCTCAAAATGACTGAGGCTTCCATACAGCTGATATGGACTATCTGCCAAAGAGCAAATCATGCCACTCTGGCTTAAATCGTCAAAGTGATCACTGAATCTATTTCTGATGAAACCACACACATATTCCATCAATATATTAAGCAAATTATTGGACAGTTATGACACAGTTTTTAAACTAGATAGAATTTTTACAAATATGTGTATTTTCACCTTACTGACAATACCATCGTTGTACAGGCACTGTGAGCACGGGGGAGCTCAAAGCACCACTGTAATATCAAAATTCTGGTGAACTGTTTCATTGGAGATAGGAAAGTAAGGAAAGCACTTCAACCCCTATGGAGGAGTCATTTGCTGATGGATTTCTGCATTAAACTGAATTATATAAAAAAGGATTGGACAAAGAGACTGTTATCTAGACCAAAATGAACCAGAATGTTAATAGAGGGTATTTACATACATAGACATATATATACATCTGTATATACCCATCCTAATACAAACCACGTTTTTAATTAATACCACAATCAGCCTTTTGAGAATTACTGTCAACTAACAGAGTCCATTGCTTCACAACTATGTTGCACAACACCCCCAGCCAGCTACTTGTGTTACTGAATGAAACAAATATGCTAAAAGTGTATAAAAAATTGACAGCTTATTTTCTAATACACAGCTGCACTAATAAAGAGATGAATTCTGATTATAAATTAATATGCTCATGGTCATTTCAGAGCTCCCTTGTTGGTTATCCGAAGCACTGAACACTACTGGAAGTTTGCTGGGATCAGACATAGCATGATCGAGCAAGTCCTCCCTAGTCCTTCAAGAATCCTTTCTGCAGAATTCCCCAGAATTTCCCCAGAATGTTTTGCTGCAGTTCTGGGACAAGTGGTGGTCAGCTACAAACTGTTTCCAGCTGCAGGTTGGCTAGGTTGGATAGGGAGCAAAGCACAAACAGTCAAAATATAAACCAATAGGGAATTCATCTGCTGGGCTGCACTTAAGGTATTTCTTTCTCACTGCGCTTTAAATTTGTTGTACCACCAGTTAATTAGGGTAAGTATTTGGGTATAATGAGTTTGTGTTCTCTTGCTGTTGCAGTTTAACTCCACACAGGAGCTGAGCACCACACAACCGCTCATTCCCCTTTTCCTGGTGGGATGGAGGAGAGACTTGGAAGTGAGAAAACTTGCAAGTTGAGATAAATGCAGTTTAATTTTAGTGAAAAAAAAGAGGAAAAAAATCATCATCATCCATCACAATTTATTTTTATTAATAATAACAATGAAAAGGGTAGGGAACAAAGAGAAAGAAAAATAAAACCCAAAACCCCAAGTGATGGAAAGAGAAACTATTGGTCACTGCCACCTGATTGATGCCCAGCTTGTCACTGAGCAGCAGCCCCCTGCAAATGTCCCCTGTAGCTTTACTGCCAAGCATGATGCCACGAGGGCTGGTGTATCCCTTGGGTCAGTTGGGATCACCTGTCCTGGCTGTGTTGTCTCCCAAACTCTTGTGCACCCCAAGCCTGCTCACTGGTGGGATGGGGTGAGGAGCAGGAAGAGCCTTGGCTCTGTGCACGCCCTGCTCAGCCATAATGAAACCACTCTTGGATCATCAGTGCGTTTTCCAGCACAATCCAAAGCTCAATTGCACACCAGCTACAAAGAAAATTAAATTTATCCCAGCCAAAACCATCACACGTGCCTGGGTTAGAAATCACAATTACAAGTTTCAAGTGAAAGGCTTGTAGGATCAAATTTTCCTGTGAATTCCTCAGGAGTCTACAAAGACTAATGAGAATGAAAGAGGGAAACAGGCAGTAACAAAACCCATAAAAAACATAAAATACCTTTGACATAAACTGGTACAAAAGACTAAACAAATGCTAAAAATGTTGACTATCAAACACAATCTTGCCAATGAAAAAGAACATTCCACAACTTGTTTAGAATAGAGGCTGGATGTATAACTTGTCCAAAAATGATGCATTTGAGGCAAACCAGTAGTCTTGGATTTTCTTCTGAGTTATCTTAGGTCACATAAGCAGATTTTGTTTAACCTAGGCCAAGATTCTTCCTGTCTGTAGGTTGTCTTAATGGCAAGAAGAGATCCAGCTTTACTGTGAAGTGAATATTTGAGAAACAAATTTCTTAACACTGCCATAGCTCAATAAATGAATCCTCCAATGAAGATAAACTTTTAGGTGAACTCAAAAAGAAAGTTTAATCCTACTCAACATACAGGTTCAATGTGGAGCTTAGTCTTTGGCAGGTATCAGAGACATTATTTAAAAAATAAACAAAATTAAAAACCCAGCTGTACTGCAAATATTTTGACCTCGCATGGGCCGCCAGATCCCAGGTTTATCAAGATGACAGAACCTCCTGAAGTCTCTCACATCCAGTGCCTTTGAAATCAAATGCTGATTCTCTGCTTTGAGTTTGGCAAAGCAGTAGTGGTGAAAATAACCATCCCAAAAGGGAAAATCCATGAATGATGTCTCCAGAAGATGAAGGGTGAAGGATCTCACTGTGCTGCTGGATCTGAAGTGCTGTCAATAATAAGTACAACTAGAAACACCAGTAGCAAAGCCTAACCTGGCTCTGCCTTAGGCAGACACATGAGAAAACATTCTAAGGAGCTTATTTTCTCCCACAGCACATACAAACAGTAGCACAGAAAAAGATCTCTGACAAAGTCTTGAATTAATTATGAGTAAGATTGGTCACTCGATGTAAGAACACAGTGAATTCCCCAGCCCTGGTGGGGCAATGCAGCTGCCAGTGAGTAAAAGCAGTGAGCTATACCCATTTAAACAGGCAGTGAGGGGCTTTTAGGATGTTGCTACAGGCTGGCTGTAACCACAGCACTCCTGTTGGCATAAAAGCCCTGGACCAGCCATGCAGATGACAAGTCCCTTTCTGAACACCTTTGGAGAGTTATCTGTGTATTTGTAAAAGCCTCCCATGTCAAAGAGGTTGAAGGAAACACGTGGCACTGAAAGCTTATGAAAAGTAGGGAGGGAGGAGAAACAAGGAAAGCAATGGAATAAAACCAAGATCCCCACTCATCTTATATGCTAAAGAAATAATGTCTTTTCTAGATTATGTGCAGACTTGTTTCCATTTTTATATTCTTTACTGGGGTTTTTTTGGAAGCAACAGAAAATGAGCATAAGAGACAAAAAAGTACTTCGCCCTGCAGGAATACAAAAATTGTAAAAGCACAGGCAGCACTACAGAGGAGCAGTGCCATTCACTCACAAAGAATTTTGTGCATGTAGATGGCTGATTAATTGCTGGCCTGCCTAGACGAAGCTGCAACGAGCCAGATACTGTCAGCATGCCATCTGTTACCATGGAAATGCACAATGTTCCTGTTTCTGACAAACCCTTGAATACTGGATAGATTGTGCCATATGTAAATAAGGCAAATTAGTTTTCCTATATCTTCCAGACAAGGTTAGACTAAAAGAAAATATATCTGTTTATATACTGTAACCTCCAAGATGTGAACTAGGCAAAGCTTCCTTCCTTTTTTTATAAAAATCTCATTCAATTTATTAGAACTGAAACAGTGTGGACTAGCACTAAGCAGCATAAAATTAATTCTCAACCAGCAATGTTTACAAAAGCAGTATTTAAAAATATGCATATTCTGCATGCATACTACATTCACCGTGACTGTTGGGGTTTTATTTTCAATTTTTTTTTATTTCTTCCCAATTGAGACAATGATATTGAAACAATACATAGAAATAAACAGGGAACTTTCTCATTCATACAGTGGTATTTGGTGTAGTTTGGAGCATTTAAGCAGAATTTTTTTAAGAGATTCTATAGATCTTAAACATGGAAAAAAATTATATACTCTAATAATAGTAGTTCATTGATAGCTGAGGCATATCAGCTTAGCTTCATTAAAGAACTGTACTAGTTTGCACATACTCAAGGTCTAGTGATAAGAGTTTTACAAACTAAAGCTTAACCAGTTACTCCAAAAATTTCATTACTGTACACTGAAAATTAAAAGATTCAGTACTTGTCTTTGATTAATGTTTTGATATTACAACTGTACATTAAACTAAAAACAAACAGTTCAAAACCATCAAGAAGTGTGTTCAGCATGCTCACTGAGAGCACAACACACTGTTTAGGGGGCTATGAGCATTAGGACGTGTTCTGTTATCTGTACAGATTGTGTTTGAACACGAGCACTCTGCAGAATACACCTGACTCACTGCGGCTTTATACTGAGACACATCTATTCCCAGAACTGTAAGGTTGGTAAAACTATAATCTCCTGCAGTATAAGGCTTGTGGAATTAAATTAAATTAATACCAGACATTCTCCCTCTTGCCAGTTAGCTGTGTAAAGTGAGTTGATAAAAAGGAGCATGTCCACAACATTCCCCCAAGGATAGATATCCCTGGGATAGATTTGAGCCCTTCTGAACCATTAAATAAATACAAGTCAAAATTGTTTTAAGACAGTAGACAGGCATGCAGTGGTTGTAAGACTGGAGTAGCACCACAGTGTGCCTTATGGCACTTTCATTTTATAGACTTTATTACTCAGATTTTCTGTTTTCACTATACCTTTATAGGGTAACGTGACATGCTGATGTACTGCAGATGGAGCTGTCTACATTAGGGTACAGAAATTACACAGGTCCCACAGTTTTTACTTGCTGCATTGTAAATGCAGGCTTTAGGGGTTCTTCACCCTCTTGCCAAATTCTTTGCGTGGCTTTCAGTATGGAGAGTGATAAATGGTATAACGATAGCTGAGCAAAATGAATAGGCAGCTGTATATCAATATTTCCCTGATGGAGAATTAATCAGTAGCTCCAGCAACAATAAGGTTATCATGTTCATGTTAAACACATTGTGCATTTTAATTCTTCACACAGTCCTTTTGTTGCTGTGCAACTTTGCACTGCTATGAAATATTACTTCTAAAAACCAAGCAACTACCTATCAGTCTCCAATATAAATTTGCTCAGAACATAATAATCAAGTTTGAACAAACACACTTTATTCCACACAGTGCCACAGAACCTGAGTTCCGAATAGTCCAGAACTTCACCAGACCAAAACCTGTTAAACCAAAGTATGGCCTAAAAATAGTAAAAGTTTGCATCAAACATACTCTAGAAGTTAACAAGCCCCATTTTTGCTGAATAAAATTAAGATTCATCACTCTCCACAACAGCATTTGTGGGATCCGTGCCAATTGATTCTCTGACATTGGCTTCTTCCCACAGCAGCATCAATGCCTTGGAATTCTGCCCTTCTCTTCCTCCCTGGGTGTTTTGAATGAAAGAACATATAGGGGACGTGATACTCATCAATTTAAATCATGCTGCCTACCCAGGTACAAGAATGAAATTCAGAATTTGAAGAACGGAAGACTGATAGGGAGTATGAACATATAGAATAATTTTAGGAAAAAAATAGTTATAGGTAAGTAATATTATTCCTTCTTTGAATGCTTGTAAACGGTCTTACTTATGAAACAGTGTGAAAGCATTCCATGAGAATTTCTCATCTAAGCAAACTGACAATGGCACGCTGTTGAATCAGCAAGAAGAGCTCTAGTTTGCCAAACTGAGCAGCTGAATGAGGCACTATGCCCTAGTGTTTTGTCAATGTCAGACCAATGTTCAAATCTTGGAGAAAATTCAGTAAGAATGAGTCTGGATCACACCATGTAAGTTACCTTTGCCCTGTGATACATGATTTGATGCTGAAGCAGAAGGGAAATATTAATTTACAATGTTTTACATAGTCCAATCGACTTAGCTATTATCTAATTATTTGCAAAACACATAAGAAAACTGACTTTAAAAATTCTGACTTTACTCAATTTTGTAAGATTTTTTAGTACTTCTTCAATGAAAATGTACTTTGTTTAATATAAATTAAGTCTGGAAATCACAGTCAGAACACTGATTTATATAAAAGTCAGTTATTGACTTATACAATTATTCAGCATTTAGCTTTTGTGAATTCATCAAGCATAGATTGCCAGAATTTATCCTGTTCCATTTCTCTTGAATTAACACATTTTTCTGATTTATTTTATCAGATTAATTAAGTAAAGGGACTAGATGAAGATCTGAAATTTCTGCTAAGCCAGCAATGGACAGTCAGGCCGGAAGAATATAATCAGTATATCCCTGTTCAGCCAAGTCTTACTCATCCTCCTGACAATCAGCAGATCCTCCTTTACCAGTCCCTTCCACAGGAGCACACTTAAAACTAAATTCAAAGAATGAACCTTATTTCCCATCAACATCCCTGGGTGCAGGAGGTTTGGATTTCACTCTGGCTGAAGAAGAATTCCTAATAAGATGAGCACATTAAATTATCAAATCTCAGGGAGAATAAATAAGGTCATGAAACATAAGAAGCCAATTTTCTCTCTTGTGGCTATAATATTTTAGGTTTCTTTTAATAATGTCTGCTTGAATAAAGATAAATTCTTGTCAATAGAGCTCCAGGATATTCCCTGCATCTGACCTCCCTTATGCAGCACTTTTTCTCTGACATTTGGTAATTAATATCTAGGGACAAACCACACTTCTCACATGCAGATTTTATAGTATAACATGTGAGTATGAAGTGCCACTTCCTTTGATGAAACTAGAGTAAAACTCAAGAGGACATAAAATGAGATAAGGTCTCGGAAATGCTCTCAGAGATGGCTCTATTGGATGCACCAGAAAAACGCTTTGGAAGAGATTCAGAAATGCTGTTGATCCCAGAGTGCCAGTGGAAGAGGAGACAACTTGCACCAAAGTCCAGTGTGCTGCAAGGCCACACCTATGCCATCTGATGTCACCTTTATTCCAGCTGTGTGACAGCTTCCTGCAGCACCAGCCTTTGTGGGGCTCACACAGATAATCTCTGCCTAGAGAAGAGACTGGTGTGACAATCAGTGGCATTGCAAGGGAATCCAAGTAGCAGTTGGATTTCAGGTGGACTGGGACAAAATTTAACATGGCTTTTGCACATTGTGGTAAAGCACAAGAGAAATAATTTTCATTTAATTAAGATATCACTTCATTTTTTTCTTAATGTCTTAATAGTGATCCCATGCACAGTGCTGACAAACAGATTATTTTTGTAGTTTTCTTACAGAGAGAACCTAGGGGACATGAGGCAAATTTTACTGCTCAAAGGTAAGATAAATCAATGAAGTATTTCTTTTCAAGGACTCCAGTTTTTCACAGCTGTTTACTGCAGGATCAATTTTCTCTTTCATTTATCTTATTTCTCAGTCACTTCACCCAGAATCCTTGTAATTCTGGGTGAAGGATTTCCCTTTGGAGACTTCAATTCATCCACTTTATCTTCTAATTCTTTTCTAGGGATAAGTTCAGTTCATGATTCCCAATATTCCCATATTTATTCTCAAGTCTTTGTGCTCTTCCTGATGATTTTTACAAATCCATGAATGTAGTTAGCAGATTTTTGTGCCAGATGAAGACAACTAAAATTAATATTCTATATTCACACACACAAATATATAGATATTGTTGTGTATGCACTGCTCTCTGGAAAGGACAGTGATGACAACATGACAAACTGCTTGGATAGATCTGTCTGGCCACAACATCCACCCAACAGAGTTAAGACTGCTCCATCATTCTTTGCTTTAATCAGCTAAATTCAAGGGGAAGCAGGATGAGGCTCTATGAAAAAGCTCATGTGAGGAATTACCCACTGGGCTGTAAGGATATGTACCTTTGACTCACTTTTAACAATGCCTTTAGTTTTGGATCTGTTGTGTGATGGTACCTAAAATATAAAATCTAAAATCCTAAAAAAGCTCAAATAGAATCTAAATGTTGATCTGTGGAAGTCAGCATTGTTATCATAATGTCAATAGAGCAATGTCAATTCATGTCTGATGAGGATTTAATACTTTAACACACCAAGGGCAGATATAACAACAAAAACATCTAATACCCCTCAAATTGCACAAATTATGATAGATTAACAACCACATTAATAAAACTTTACAATCCAGACTCTTAAATGCATTACTCTGTCTGCATCATTCCTCATTGAACTGTCATAAGACTCCATACAGAAGCTCCCCCAAGAACATATTCCAAGTTACTTTTTATTTTGCAGTATTTGGTTTAAGTATTCATGCTTTCTAGTAAGAAAAATGACAGTACCTGTAAACACTACTATTAGCCAAACAGCTGTAAATATCCATAAATGCCACAAAATGTAGCTGCTGCTGTTTCTATTTATTCAGGAAATTTTCATTTTGAGCCTCAGAAATGAATGTGTTCAATCACTACTAGGGGTCCAACAGAGAGGGGAAAAAGAAACAAGACAGCTCCAAGGCATAGGTGACCCTTTGTGTCTTCCTGCCTGGAAGAATAATTTTACCTCCAGCAACAGAATGACTTGTAACTTTGTCTCAGTTTACAGTAAGATCCAAAACCACCTCCTAGAATCGCATAAAATTATTTATTTTTAATTCATCTGAAAATGAGAAGTAGGGAAAGCTGATAAAGTTGAAGGGAACTGAGCAGCCATCTCCTTAAGAAGCACCTTTATATTTTAGGCAACAACACTTAAGCATTGCCAGCATTATTTATCTGTTCTTGATAATGCTGATAGGGAGCCCTGAGATGTCAAGGTCTAGAGCTGATTAAATCTATTATATTCACCTGATCACTCAAGAAAACCAATATTGATTATAGAATAAGCTTTGCATCATGATTCCCAGTTTTATCCCAGCTCTGTCACTGACCTTCAGGGTGATTTTGGAGAATTCTCTCTTCTGTTCTTTTTCTCTTATTTGAGTGCCTATTGACAGGATATATTCTTTGAGGGTGGAGACATCTCTGTTTATACCACGAGTAGCCTAATTTGTCACCTACCACAGTTCAGACACCAGCATTCCTGTAATAAAAACAGTTTCTGCAGGTCTTTCTGGACTTTTACCCCTCCCAGCACCTCTCTGTAGTTTGCAAGTGTAACTGAAGTTCTGCTCTGAGTCACTTGCTTTTTACCTCTGCCCACACCTCTTATCTTCCAATGACTTTATTATTTTGCTGCTGTCAAGACTGAACTCAAATCTGTAGGCAGGGAGATTTAAGGCTGGAAGTGAACCAGTTACCCAAGCTGGGTTAACCACTGATAACCACCAGGTTTTACCTGGTTTTACCACCAGGCAGAAACTCTCAGGAATACTCACTGCTTGTTGCAGTGAATAGGAAGCACACAGGCTTTCCAATTAAATTCAGAACTTTAAAGAGATATACTTGTTGTGTGTTCATTCCCTTTTACTTCACTTTTTGGTATAATAGCATTGGATAAGAAATAATAAATATATATAAAAGTTACAAGAATTAAAACCAGTTCACTCTGAAAATACAAACCAAAAAAAAACCTCCAAAAAACCCCAAATACAATGACAAAAAAAGAGTGCAATGCATAAGTCAAAACAAGGTTCAGCAAATAAAGATATTTTTCAAAATTACATTTCAAAAAGGAAATTCCTTTCCTTTCCTTTCAAAATTTCCTTAAACCCTTTATACAGCCCATGAAGCTAAGCATTAAGGGTAAATCATTAAAATATCTAGGCATTGTTAACCCAAGTATACATTTTTAACTTTTGATAATCCCATAACACTCAGGAAAAAAAACCATCAGAAAATCCTGCAAGTTCCTCAGTCTTCTTACATTTGTTGTGAGTTTGATGTACCTAGCTCAGTTCTTGTGTTTCCTAATGTATGTTTACTGATAACTGTCTTTGTTACCAGCTTAATGCTGGAAAATTGACTTTGACATCTATTAGCCAGCTATATCTTCAGCTCAGATGAATAATTGATTGCATGATCAATTATTGGATAGAAAAATCTGTGGTGGTTTGCTGGTAAGGCAGCATGAAAAGTTCTATTACTGCCACCTTCTATAGCCTGTAAAATGATATATAGAACACTTCAAGGGAAGATTTCATATTGTATGTGGCTTATTTATCCTATAAATGTCTTACAAAGAATTCAGAGACCTGGGTAAAGGCTGGCTGTATTAGGAAAACATGTGCATAAAGAGAATTGTCCTTAAGGGTCTAACACATCCTCCTGGCAAAATTCTAATCCTCAAAAGGCCTAAGTTCCCACAGAACAACCTGGGATCAAAGGTCACATTTGGGTTCAATAAAACTCTCAGGGAAACCATATAGAAAAAAGGAGCATCTTTTAATAAAAGACTGAGAGGTGAAAATTAATTTCAGAAGAAAAATTTTTTGTTCTTCAGGTCTAGCAAAAAAACCCACAATAATGGGAAAATTCTTCAAGAGAGAATAGCATTCAGTACACACAACTACAAAATTCCTTGACTCTTATATGGAGTAGGCTTGTTTGACCAGAATAAAACACTCATGGACTATTTCTGGAAAGTTTCCAACACTGGAACCACAAAGTGCAACTGTTAAGATTCATGTAAGGAGCCAGCCAGCTGCTGAAAAAGCAGAACTAAACCATTGAGCAGGGTGCACAGTAACTGCACTTCTGAGCAGAGCAAGATCTGATCCTTCCTTGCCCACATACCTGCCAAGGCTCAATAAGCACCAATACTTTGGATACACACGGCCATAAGAGGATCAATAATTACACTGGGGTGCGAATCAATAAAACCAAGTCATAGTTTTGCAAACTGCTCCAAAGGCAAGGAATACACCTAACAAAAATCCTAGAGCCAGAAAACTCTCAGAGTAGAAAGACTGGAAGTTTTGTCTAGCGCCCACAGGAAAGAAATTAATCTTGGTACCAAAAAGACAATTCAAAAACTTCTGTTCAGTCTTCATGAGTCCTTGGGATATTTGCTAACATATCATGGTTGGAAAATCAATTGTCATCAGTCAAAGTGGTATAAGAATCAACAGTCCTGAAGATTGCTCCCAAAAGATCTTGCAACTGTTTTTCCTTTACTGCAAAGCACCTGGGGAACAGCCAGCTGTGAATCCCTTCACCTGTGAGAAGAATGCTTCAAATGCATTCTGCATGACTCAGACTTCACATGGACATGTGCAGCAGCCATCAGAGAGCCTGCTTTCATAAGATGCATCTTCTACAAACGTCATGAGTGATTGAAATCAAGTAGCTGGGAAAATACAAAAGGCTAAATGGAGTCATGTTGGAAATGATACTTAGGATCCATTTTAAAGGTGCTCTCATTCCAAGCTGAATTCCAAAACAGCAATGACTTTCTCCAAAACAAACTGAAATAGAGGGAAACATTTATTTCTAGGAACACCTTCCTATAAGTGATCCATAAGTGAAAGGAATATAAGGAATAAGCACAAAGGAGCGGCTCCCAAAGAAATGAATCTCAGTTCAGTCAATTACCACAGAAGGACAGGATGCACATTTGTGTCCATACACACATTCGTGTTTCCCACAGGAGCTGACTTTGGAGCTATGAACTCACCCCACAACTACTGCTGAGATGAACAAAACCCCAGCATCTGTGCCCAAACACACATACACAGATTAGCTGGAATTAAAATTCTCAAAGTGCTGGATAGGTGTTGAATTAAGCCTCATATCATATCTGGCTTAGATAAGAGAAAAAAGCCCACAGCCTTTCCACCAAACACAGGCCAACAAAGCACTTGAAGTGTTTCTCAGATAAAGTAATTTGTTACTAAGCAAGCAAGTAATAGTTATATGGTACTTGAGTTATGGCTAGCAATATGTTAAGATATTAATAGAGAAACAATATCTGATTAAAATATGGATAAAATATGTGGGAGATTTATTACAAGATGAGTTCATCTGTGTCACCAGCTTATAGGTTCTTATACTCAAAAGAGCACAAGAATGAAGGAAATGAAAGAGGCAACAATAATCCTGGAGGAAAAAAAAGATGTGAGGTCAGGGGATTCCAGTGCATGGCAAGATAAGGTAGATTAGTTATAATTTCTTCAGAAAGAAATTCACTAAATACTCAACAAACAGACCTCCAAGTAAAGAAAGAACATGGCTTTCTATTAGAATCTGTTTGTAGGAGAGAATAATAATTACACATCCCCTTTTTTAGCCAATAAACATTGAGGATAAAGTGCTGTTTAGTGTCCTAAATCAATAACCACATTTGTTATGCACATAAGCCTAAGCAGAAATGATGCAGGGGTTGATGCTTTCTAAGAAATTACTATGGATTATTAGAAGAACTATCACAGGCATTTGCTTACCCTAAACATTTACAAAATTCCCTCTCATCAGCTGTAGTGTGAAAGAATTTTGGCACATCCCAAGCATGCTGACTAGCTTCAGCTACAATATATTATTATTGCTTTTATTATATTTATTAATCTATTTAATACTGTTCACTGGGCTCAGGACACATGATCTCATTGCAAGTAACTCCTTCTGATTTCCAAAGCAGTTGGGACTGTGGGTCATAATTCAGCTGCTCCATTCCAGCCCACCACTCCAAGGAGATGGGCAAGGCCTGTGGCCACAGGATGGACATCGTGGCCAAGGTCCACCAACAAACCCACGGCTGGGAAACACTTGCTGGGAAAAAGAAAGGAGCCAGCAAAAGGCAAGATGAACCATGCCCTTCTATACAGCTTCACTGAGAAGTCCACCAGCTGTTGCAAGCAAATAGTTACATCTGGAGCAGTTAAAGTCTCAAATTTCACTTATTTTTCCTCTGCCGAATCAGCAGCCAAACAGCCACGGCTGTCACACACCTCGCTCCTGCCCTCTGCTGAAGGAGAGCAGCGTGGGAGTTCCACTGCAACATCACCTGGCTCTTCCTCTCCTCACACTCTGGAATTTCACCTACAGCAGGCAGAAAACTCTGCTTCCTGGGCAGCCCGCATTTTCCAGCTCCTAAAGACCATGTCATGGTCTCCTGCACTGAAATTGGATGTTGCTAAACAAAAGGAAATTTCATTCTGCCCCATCAGTTTGGATCACTGTTTTCCTTTTCCGGTCGGGATTTTTTCCTGTTATTCCAGAGGAGTCAACTTTCCCCTTTTGTCTCAAAATAGTTCAATTCAGACTCCAAATTAGCAACCAAGTACTTTCTACAATGACCCACACCATCTGCAGGATAGATAAAGTCCAAAATACAACAGCCTTCATGCTTTTGTAACCTATGAAAACTTTTGATTCTGGGTAGCTTAAATAGTTTAAAAATTATTTATAAACTATAAAACAATTAAAATGAAGTTACATGTACTTTTCTTAATGTAGTAATTTTAAATATTTATATAGAGAAGTAGACTTGAGTTTGGACAAAAATACCTTCTAGCACTTATTTCACACATGCAAATAGATGTTATTTAACTTCTATTTTACAACAGAACAAAATTAAAATCATTCCTTCAAAAAAGATGTTTTCTTTAAAAACACATATCCCAGGTCTACATGGGATCTTTATTCATAAATTTGCTTCCTTAGGCCAAAGATCAAAAATTAGTGACGGTCCACAACATGCAGAGCTTAAAAAAATGTCACATTCTTTCATTTTCAGCATAAGAAATGGGCAACTTGTTCAGGGCAAATACTTGTTTGAACTGAGGATTTTATTATTAATCTCTGAAGACTGCTGAATTTAGGGTCACAGTAAGGGTTGATTAGGTACAAGGTGCACAAAGCTCTCCTCTGTCAATGCCATTGAATGAAGCAAGTAATTTAGATTCAGAATTGGTCTTGGATTGAAGCTCACTCCATTACCGACCATTTTCAATTTCAGCTATACAATAAACATCAAGCTCAGCAAGGAAATTAGTACATTTGGTAATGTATTGGGAGAGATGGGTGGGTCTCTGACAAGATGACACTTATCACCAAAGCTTCAGTTAATGAAACCCTTGAGTGGTTTCTGCGTTTGACATATTTTGACATTTTTTGAAATCACATCCAGCAGGTTTTTTTACCCCACAATGTTGTTCTTTATGAGAAAAAAAAAAATCTATCTATCTTTAAAATGAGTACTGAGTACAGCAATATTATTGGAAAAAAATTAAAGAGACTGCATTGAAGGCAGGGGGGAAGAGAATCTGACTTTCTTGAAATGCAGAAAGAGCAGAATGCACAGTATTTAAACTGAGGAGATGCCAAAGCTAACATTTTCAGAAGAGAGCTTAGATTTCAACAGGCACATTTGCCTTCAGTCTGTTTGCTCATACAATGCTATAAACTGTAACAGGGAGCCTGTTTGTAGTGTGACTGCAGAAAATGTTTAAATTTAATTTGTTCACTGTTGTTTTTAACTCATCCACAACAAAATTACCATAAAGCACTATAATAGATTTATCATTAATGGGATTAAAATTATAATTTCTAATATAATCTAAACAAGAAAAAAAAAGTTTTTCTGGGTTACTTTCAAAACAGAATTCATTTATTTTTTTTAGTGTTGTGTTCTTAATTTATATTTGTTTGAAATAATGAGAACAAAGAAGAAGATAACTAGTTATAAATCTTGAGCAAACTTACAGTACAAAAGACACCAAAATAAGTGAAAAAATGAAAGCAAATTAAAAGACAGAAAGGGAGAATGAACAATTGCTGGCCATCAGCTCTCTCGAGTTGATGACCCAAAAACACCACAATAGTTCTCAGATCACTTTAAATGCTGCTTTGTAGCAATGTGGCACCTACAATGTATGACTAGAATTAAAAAGGGTCAGAAGAGACAGAAGACTTAGAGACCACTAATTCTGAGCGGTTTGATATTTACTCTTTAGCTTTTCTGAAAGCCGAGGGAAATTATTATGGATTCATATATTTCAATCTCACACAGCTCTATTATTGTTCATTTTTTCATTCAGAGTTGAGAGAACAATTAAAACAAAAAATACAAAGCAATTTAAGCAGGGACATTCCTGAACTCTACTAGACCTACAAGGCAACACTTAGAGAGCTCCAGTTCCTATCCGGGTGGTCCCTCCCAAAGACTTTTTTCCAACACAAGTGGGAGGTCACCTTGAAGATTTCAGGGACAGGGATTGTATTGTACAGGATACATACTCCTGAAGAGTTGCATTGTGTTGCAATGCAATTTTTATTTAAAAGCTTGCCCTCCCTATGACTCTGCTCTAAGCATTTCCCTTGCCTCCCTCAGTCAAAGTTTAAGGTGGCAGAGCAAGTACCATGTGTATTTGTGCCCTCTTGAAAACCTAAGGCGGGGAAAATAGAAGATATCTTCTGAACCAAAGAAATCCTGTATCACAAAGGAGTTAATGATTATTTCTCTAGCTTTAGAGGATTTGTTTTGCTTTGTTTTGTTTAAACTGGAATCGTTTCCCACAATACTGCCACCAAAATCTGCCATATCCTACTGCGTCTTTGGATCTTTCTGACCTGGTTTCAGCTTACACTTCAAGATGAGCTCAAGCTACTCAGGCTGCAAAATATCAGTATTGTTAATATTTAAGTCTCAACAGCACCCAAAGATGCACTGTTCAAGGACAGTAAGTATAAAAGCCCAGATTATTCTGGGATTCCAGAAAGTTCACTTGCACAGAGACCATGTGCTCTACCCAAGATGTGTAATGTGTAAAAAGCCAGGAGCAATCCCAATGACTATTCAAGTAGTCCCAGGTCTGCATTTCAGTTTTGGAGACATTTAGACATAGATTCTGTAATTTGACCCACTATTTTCAGGCAATAGAGGTTTGAAAGAAAAAGACATCACATGTCTGGACTGTTTTCTCTTATCTATGTTCAAATAATCAGAATAAGAAGAATTCACAATTTTACTGGGCACTTGGAAAAAATGGAACTGAATAAATAGTTCACACACTATCCTGCAATCTCAAAGCAGGAGTGCTAACTCCACATATTTTATTCTAGAAAGTTTTTAAAATTAGATTTAATCTTTCAAATCACTGGGAATATGATCCCAGCAAACACAAGAGTTTAACTACTGTACCACACAATGTGATGTGTAATTATTTTCTGACAGTATTTACCAGAAATCTGGGTAGTTTTCATACTTTTAACTTGTAGAAAACATTCAGCCTGTTCCAGTAATAAAGATACCTGTCAGTATATTACAGATAGGAACTCACATACTGAATAATCTTAACTTGTTCAGTCAAGCAAGTTTTCATAGGAAAAATTTTTTTACAGCCTCAGTTATAAAATGCTTTTTGATCCTGCTAAGACTTGATACAAACTGCAGTGACTATATCAGAAATAAGATCAAACTAACCAAGTTAATTCCCTTCTTTATTACATTTTTTTCTGCTAATACAGAGCCAAGCCACCAAATTTTATTTAGTAAGTACTCAGCCTTAAGTTGAGACCTTTCATTATCATTGCCCAAGTAACAGATGGTTTGGTCACAAAACAAGATGGTATTCATTGGAATCAAATCAGTAACAGCCTGTCACACCACCTTTGATTCTCTGTGCATTTGCAGGCACTGAACTGGCTGAGCCTACTCTCACCTGATTTACAAAACCAAAGACTGCAGATGCGGTTGCCTGGAGCTGCCAGGTGCTGGGAATACCCCTCTTCATTCCACTGCAGAAAGGGGATAATATTTAAGGTGTTTTTCTGAATTTCCTCTTTCTTTTTACCTAAGGTCATTTCTTTGGCATATCTTCATCTGTGATGGATTTCTGACAGATTATCTTAAGCCATGCAACCCATCTCTATGCAAGAAAGACTTCTTTTGGACCCCCTCATACCACTGGTGGCCTCTCTGCTGGAGATCTCCTGGCCTTTCACCTCACTCAGTAACTGATTATGCATCTGGCACAGGTTCCTCCCTAATTGTCCTTCACAGCATGAACTACTGTCCTATTCTGCCTCTCTCTGCAGCCCATCTTTTCCCACTATTAAGGGGCATGCAAGTATAGGCAGGACTAGACAATTATTTTCCTCATGCTTCTGAATAAAAAAATAAAACTAAAAAATAAAGGAAATTTTAATTGAAAAACTGAAAGAAGAAAATAACTGGCAGCTTTTAAACAACTTTTCTAGAAATTTGATATTTTCTGCAGTGTATTTCATTTTGGTGAGAGTCCAGTTTTCCGTTTGGGTCGGTAATACCATTTATAACCTACAATAACTATCTGTACTTTTTCCACTCTTGTCTACAAGGTGTTTTAAAATAAATGCAGAAATAAAGTTTTCAAGAGTACCTAATGGGTTTTTTGAAGTTTAAAACAGGTAGTCTGCTGAAGTCCAGGCTGAACACCTCTTTGTTCCTTTTGACCTGTCACACAGATTAACAAATCTGTGACCCATAAAACAAGGTTGCTTGAACCCAGATAGGGGAAACCAACTGCAACCTCTTCTTTCAGTCCCCAGAGAAAAGGCTCTGTGTGGAAGACAGCCAAAGGTCCACTGAGCAACAAAATGGTAAAAGGAAATTTATTACTAGGTTTTGATATTCCTTACTCTTCTTTTCTGTTAGAATCAGGTAAAGAAGCAAACCCTCAGTTAAACACAACTTTACAAGCATGTTCTTTACATATAAGAAACAAGCCCTGTAAAAAGCAGTTGGGAAAAATTTTTTGTTAACTTAGGTTTTGATCACCAATAGGAGATGATAAATAAAATATTCTGTTTTATTTTCAGAGATCTCCCCCGCTCCCCCCCCCCCCCCCATTATTTCCCTTGTCAGCCTTGTTAACTGTAAGAAACGAACAGCATAAGAGGTCCAGGTGAAGTATGGGCTGGGAGCCAGCAAGAAAATATTGAGAGAATCAGGAAGAGCAGATAAAAGTTCAGAAGAGCATCCTGGAGGTGCCTCCAACCTCCCACATGACAGACACAGATGTCTGAAGTACTGTCATTAAGCCGCTGACAATTACCAAAACAGTGAGACAACTGACAGCATGACCATCTTTGATAATATGTGATAATTGACAATATAACAGTTTCCTAAAGGTTTATGAACAAGTAGGTTTCCTTTTAAGATTTATATGTGTTTTCTTGATGGTTGTGAATTTTATAACTAAAAAAAAAAACTGGGCTCATTCCAACCACCCATTGACAGAATCTATCCCTTTTCATCTGAACAACTCTTCAGTATCATTTAAAGCACTGAAACACTGAAACCCACAGGGTTATAAATGATGCACTACAAGGGTCTTTCAGGAATCAATATAAACCAAATATCCAATTCAGGATTCCCCAGAACTTGCATGAGGTACCTATAGCATGTATTAAATTCTAAACAGAATATCTGAGCTAACTGGAAGCATAGAGATCTATCATATATATATATATATATATATATATATATTCATATTTTGTTGTTAGTGAAAAAACAGAATTTTTTTATCTACTCTGAAACCTTGTTCTTCTCAAAAACAACTCCGCAAAGAATAATGAGTAGATGACTCCTTTGAAAGACAGTGTCCTTAGTTCAACTGCATAGACTTGGTGTCCACTGAATTTCACAGTACTCAAAGGTTTACTATAAAAGCTTTTCTCAGAAATAAGTTCAAGGTTGCCTTTTTCTCCCTACTTTAAACCATTCTTCTAACTCCAACTGGTATCTCTAATATCTCTTAATGCCTCCCCTTTGACACCTCCCCAAATGCATCATTTTTCTCAATCACTCTAATGAAAGACTTTTGACACCCTCATTCTCTCTCTGTTCATGATTCTACTTTGACTATAAGTTCTTCAGGTCAGGGTCTATCTTTTTCTACTGTATTTGTACGTTATAATAAAAAGGGTCTGGACTAATAGCTAGAGCTTCAGACACCGATAATAATAATAATTCTTGTAACAGGTTTCAGGTTCCTGATTATGAAGTTTTAGCTTTTAGTAACCATTGTGAGCCTTCTGATCACCCTGATACTTCTTAAAACTGTCCCAAAAACATCTATTTAGAGAGACTTCAGCCTAACAGAACATGTTAGTGAAGCTGGGACTTGCATTTTTCTCATGTGTTAGAAAGCGAAGATTGCCTGGTCTGGTAAATTAGTGTCTATTTGATGGATATGCCTGATGATGAGACAATCAGGGCGGCAGGATTAAAGAAAAAGAAGACAGAAATACAGGCAGTCATTTTGCTGCTTAGAGGAATCACTAACTTGCACATTTGGAATAACACATGTGATTGGGGGCTTGCACATTCTACTATATGTTTGAACTAGAAACAAAATGGGATGGTGATGCTGTTCAAAGGTTTAGAAAGGTTAAAAAAAGTGAATTTCCACAGCCTTCATGTAAAAAAATAAAGGGGATATTGTGTACAGCAAAATACTTATAAAGGCTTACTTAAACGGAAAATTGTTTTCACTAGTCAATCCCTGTTCTAAACTGAAAGTGGTCTAGAAGTTAGAAAGGAAGTATTTTGGTTAGATGTGAATACTCCTTTATTTGAATGATTTTCATAAATCTTTAATGAGAGAAGTACTGTGTGAAATTTTTCACATAGAGCCACAGCAGAGAGAGATAGTACATCTAAAATAACCCTGAATTGGAATCACTCCGAGTCAATACATGAGTAGCTTTTCAGTAATCTGGAAAAAAAACAGAAGGATGCAAAATCCATCCTAGACTGAACACCCAGTAGAATAAATGATGCTACTTAATGATCAGAACTAGGAGCAGAGAAAGTCCAGAATACATAATGTAAGGGAAGTCCCTAAAAACAACCAGGCCAATGTTCACTTGGCATTTTAACCCTGCTGAGTGAGACTTGCATTCAGTTAAACATCATCTTCATCCAAGTCTCAGGCAAATAACAAATATTTGGCTATGACTGATAAGCACCTAATCAAAGTCTCCTCAGTATTAATGATCAAGTTTGCTTCATGTTTATATCTTGGCTTTACCATACACAATTTTAAACTTCAAGTGATTAAGACTCCCTTCCTATACCCCACCAAAAGCTTGAAGTTATGCATCACTTCAAAGATTCCTAAATGTTTTCTTCATATTTTCAGAAAAAAAAAAAAAAATTAAAAATCACTGTTTCAGTACATTTCAATAAATTTCTTTCCACTAAATTCTTTATACTCACACATGTTGTAGTACACACATATGTTCAGTTTTAACCAGTAAGTTGGGTTTTCTAAGGAAAGAACATATCATTCATTGCATCGTCCAATTATAAAAATAGGAAAATTATGGAGAAATGTAAAAAAAAAAAACCAACAAAACAACAAGAAAGCAATTTTTTCCCTATTTTCTAACTGAACTGTTAAACAACACACTGAATCCAAAACTCTGTGTACATACATCACTGACTTAACCTTGCTGTTAGAATCTCATCCTTCACAGTTTGTAGCTTTTTATTAAAGTTAACAATATAACCATTATACATGGGTTGTTTGCTTTTAGTAGAAAGAAAAACGTGCTTGTGTTTAATTAGGTTTGACTGTAAATGGTTGCAAGTAGACTGTGAAGTGCTCATTGTAGAGGACGTGATGTAGGAACATGGCAGTCCCACTTTTGCTGCTGTTATTGTTTGTCTGGAGACACCTTTCCGCAAGACTAAATTCAACATGACAGGGAGTCTGTCTGCACTGTGACATCTGTATCACTGCAACAGGGAAAACCCCAGAAATTCATTTTAAAATGAAAGCTTAAAAGATGTAGAATAGCAAGAACCAAGGAATGCAGACATATTTAAAAAAAAAAAATTCCCTTGCTTTTCTCCATGTTTCTGTAGAACACTATAATTGTATCCAAATAAGTTTTCAGCAGTTCAATAATTTTCATCCTCTCTTCCATACTCAATTAATGAACTGGACGAGTAACTTATTTTCCAGCTTTCTGTAAGTGCAATTTTTTTCACTATTTTTACATTATTATGAAAAATGAAATGTTAATATTTGATTGATTATTATACATTTTGGTTCAAATTTGAGATTCTTGAAATATGTTCAATCAAATTTAAAAGATAGTGCAGTAATTTCAAATAAAACATAATAAAATTTTTCATATGCATTTTTAAAATACTTCAATGTTTTAATGAGCAAATACCTCTGTGAAACAAATAAATTTCCAAAAATCTCTAAGTTTCACTGAAACTGCTGCCCTTTTTTTAAAATTTAACTCATCTTTCTCAGTCTGGTACTTCTCCTTTCAGGGCAATGATTGTACTGTATTTCTTATTTCAATGCTCTTGTGCCACAGTAAACAACTAGAAGATGTTCAAGGTATGACAATGGAGAAAATAAATTTTCTTTACATCAGTAAAGGTCCTATTCCAGCCTCAGTGACTCAAGTAGCCTTTGCCATTGGCACATGTTCACTCTGGTCCTGTAACTCAGCTTGCTGTGGCACCTTGAATGACAGATGTGTCAGGTATGACTCAGAGTGCAGTCAGTTTAAGTATGCTTCATTAATTTGACATAAATAACTTTTCATAACCAGAGATTTTTAGGAAAAAAGTTAAGTGATGAAACTGAAGGACACATAGATGAAAAATATGTATCAAAATAAGAAAGGGTCTAGTGCTCCACATGAGGAGAAATTTGTTTTAAATTTCAAAGTTTTTAATAAAGCTCTACAAAAATCTTAGAATACAAAAAAAACCCCCACTACTATTTATGACTTAAATAAGGAAAAAAAAATCTTTCCCTGAGTTAAGCCAAATGTGTCCATTTACAAATGATTGTGCCTGTGCTTCAGGCTTCTCCTTTATAATTGAATCAAAATCAATTCTTGGTATTGTATTTCCCTTGATATGGAGAAGAGTCAAAAACTATTTTGTGTCTATTTACTTCCTCTACAAAATTTCCAGAATTATTTTATTTCAACTTTCTAATAAAACATAAAACATTTTAGCTGTGAGCAGAAACCAGTTGAGCAATATTTCTTAAATGGTTGAAGTTTTGCAAGCTTGAAGCAGATGAAAGCAAGGTGCTACAAAAGCAACTTGAAAATCCTAAATATAAACTATCATTTATAGGGTTCATTAGAGTTAAGAGTGAGTTTTATTCCATTGTTCTCCTAAAGAATGGAATAACCTTCTATAAAGGGTTATATGAGATCAATAGCAGTGAAAGGATTTGAGATAGGAGTAGAAATTTGTGGGAAATCTCTTCAGCTGAGTCAGATAACTTCAATAGAATATCAAAAATACAAAATTTATTAAACAACCAACAACTAGTCCCTCTTGTCTGTGAATGATGCTCTCCAATAACCTTAATGGATAAGAATCAGTTCCAGTGAGAATAAACCTACTTATTTGAGATTTGCCCTCTTCCTTACATTTATTGCATTTTGTTTACTCAGTGTATTTTAAAAGGGGTATTATCTAGTGAAAAATTGTTACTTCTCTACTTTAGATATACTTCAGTTCTCACTTTGAAATTAAATTAGGGCATATAAACAGGTAACAGATGTTAAGAACCACATTGTAATTGTAAATATCCACTTCATCTTGTTGCTAATAAATCATTCACAACAGTCCTTAACCAGACTTCAAAATGTCTCTGACTGATGAAGGGATACAAGGTGACCTAATTTAAGAACTATGGGGTGTATTTTTACATTTATATACGAATATTTTTTAAATTTTAAATTTAAATTTTTAAGACTTGTTCAATTATTCTTTAATAAACAATACAGTAATCAGTAAATCAGAAGCAAATGATTAGAATTTCTGATCCATTTATTACCAAAACATAATTATTTCCATTTTAAGCGATAGGTTAATTAATTAAATGATCCATATTTATAATCTAATAAGTTTAAAGGTTCCAGTTATTGGTAGACCATGTATAGCTCTGTCTATCAAATAATTCCAAAACTCTGTACTATTCACTTTTTTCATGAGGAATATTTACGAAAGAGATGCATGCTGATCTTGTAAATTAAATGGATCTAGCTCAAAAAAAGTGAAAAAAGTTACACTCATATCTGTTTTCACATTCTAAATTTTGAAAAATGGAAAAGACATCTTGTTGTAAAAGACAGTATTTATTCTTTTAATAGCTTTCAGAGAATAGAAAAATTGGAATCTAACTTGTGATTTCTTTGTAATTACAAATAATTTCATTTTTAGGTTAAAATACAGAAAAATAATGCCTATGAAATCATAATTGCTAAATGTCTCCTTATGTTATGCAATGGAGAAATAAACCAGTATTTTGAACAGGTGGACCTTTAAAAAAGATTCCTAATTATTCTTATACTGTTAAAATTATTTCAATTTTGCATCTCAGCAGATACACATTTGTACATCAGAAGCAGGTGTTCATCAAAAAGAGATGGTAAAGAGATACTGCAGCCTAGGCTCAAAACCCCGCCTGCATGGTGCAGTGAGAGATAAATGAGAAAAATCCTGCAAAACATCTCTCTACACTTCAGAAGGAGATTACACCTTTTTAAAAAGGCAAAACACGCAGTTCAATTACTTATTGTCTTGGCATGTGGTTGTGATGAAAGAAAGAGTCTCAAACATCAATAGAGCTAAACTAACTTCCCAGATGGGCTTCAGAAGAGGGAACCCTTCTGCAATCCACCTGCACATAAAGCTACTTTTTACTATTTGAAATAAAATCCATGTTTTCCAACCCCTCTGTTCAAATCATCCCTTTATCTTACTTGTCTGCATGATGTGCACCTCCTTGTCTTTACACCTACCTCAAAGAAAGAGGAAAATCTTGTAGAAATAAAAAGCTATTGTCTGTGAGGACACTGAATACCCCATCTATTTAGATTCTAGGCCTCAGTGTAATATTTATTGTAAATATATTTTTAATTTAATGTAATAGATAAAATACTTTAGGTTTATCACTGAAAATAACCAAAAACAAATGCAAGAGACAGAGTGATGAAATCATCAAACATCCTTATACCCATGTTTTAATATTTGACCAGACTATGCTTTGTAATTGCAAGCAGTAAAATTGTTCCTGGAACCCTGAAAAATCCAAATTACTGCTCTAAATAAAACAAAATGATTTACTAATGTCTTCAACAGGTGTAATCTGAGACATGGTGTGCACTGGAATATGTGCCACAGGTGAAATGCACACATTAAACCAAACAAATTACCAGAAGCTCTAAAAGCTTTATAGACAGAAATCCATCCCTAATCTTAGCAAGCTTTTTGATAATTTATGGTAGAGATGATGACACGAGAGATGGGAAACATAAATCCTCTTCCTGTTGTCCTAGAGTCTGAATTTGCTACTCTAGCTGTTCTTATTTGAATATGGAACACTTTGGACATTTTTCCAAGCATGGCTTTACAGCCCTCAGCAGATTAATGTGGAACAGCAGGAAAACCTTCTTATGAGAAGAAACAGAAAGAAAATTACACTTCTATTTGAGTTTACATTTCTTTGTGAACTTTCAGGTTCAATACAGAAGTTCTGAAGCAATATGAGCACCACTATTATCCTGCAACTGCAAGCTGACCTTGCATATTATTGTTACAAGTGGCCACCAAGAAGGGAAAAAACAAACCTATTTTATGCAATGCCTAAAAATGAAACTTTTTTTGTTGTTAATTTGTTATTGGTTACTTGTTTTATGATACTTTATGCATTGTCAGAGTTGGCCAGAAGGAACCAGACCTTCACAATTTGAAGTGGGCTCTGTAAGTGAAATGACAGATATGCATTATGTCAGATCACCTGATTTTTGCATACAGAGATTATTATTGTTGTTGACATACTAAAAAGAAGGAAACCAGCTTGAATTTTACATTTCAAACTAGCTTGTCCTGAAATCAGTGAACACAAACACTATTGAAGGATAAAACAAAGAAAAGCGGTGCTTTCCATTGTATATGTAATTATTATAATATAACCTCCCCACTCCCCCGAACCTCTAGTGCAGGTACCAGGAATGTTTAACTCTCCAATTTTGAGCTTATCTGCATGAGCTGCAGTTCTGTGTTAAAGAGGAGGTCAGCAATAATCAATGAGATTCAACCCTCAAGCTCCAGACAAGATGCCAACACAGCCCTCAGTTGGGCAAAATTTGGATGCCCTTGATTTAAGCTTCCTAAGCCTCTACAGTTCCAGTTTAGGAGATTAATGTAATTCCCATAGCTCACACTCCTCAGAAGATATTTTATATTTCACCATATTATTAATAGAACCGTACAAAACTCAACTGTCTTGGTTCTCTCCGTTTCAGGCAAAGAAATAAACTTTTCCACAATTCTCATTAAGCAGAACTGGAGAGATGCCAACAATTTACTCCTGCTTAACAACTGAATTTTTCAGTGGTAGCATTTCACAGGTGTACATTTGTGTACACCTACACCCAGGTAATGCAGCTTGCTTCTCTGTGCCATCAGTGTAAATGGGAGTGTGAAACTTCCATATCTACCTGCTCCTCAGGACAGTCTGGTCGTTTTTCCTTCACTGATGCAGACAGACATGTTACACTCCTGCTTATCCACCTCCTTTCTTCCATTCTAATACCGATAAAAATATATTTCTAGAGTAGTTTTCCCATGATTTTTCAGCTTTCACACTGGCATCCAAAGCTGTTATGGCAAATTTGGTTTTTTAGTTCACTTGATAGCAATCCATATCACCAGCCAGCAAACTGAACTTTAGACAATAGATGGATCTTTTCCTTATATTGAGATTGTTGGGCTGGCAATCCACACTACCTTTGTTTGGTGGCCATGTCTGCTTCTGACAACAAATCCCAGTCTTCAAGTTAATATTTAGAAAAAATAAAACAAAATGAAACAACAAAATTCCTGCTTTTTAAAAAGTTTGAGTAGTGCTCCTAATCAGCAGAAATTATGGTAATTGTGTGATAGACAGCAAACCAGAGTAACAGCAGTTACAGTACCTTGTTGCACTACTACTCATCTGGTACAGGAAAAAAACCACACCAACAATGCCAGCAAGCATTGTGCATTTTAGATGTGTGTGATAGAATGCTGGAAGAATATCAACCCATTTTTAACAGAGTTCACTAATCAGGACATTTATGATAATAGGAAGCTGCAAAGAGTCTCCCAAATATCAATCTGAAACAACCATTGAAAAGAGCTTGGCCCTGTACTTTTCAGAAAATAACCAATCATTTTGGAACTTTAAAATATTCCCGTCTCTGCTTATGGCTGATGTGATTGAGAGTCACCCACTTTAATAAACAAACAAACAGGCACTAAGTCTACTGGTGGAGAGATGCAGTGGCTATAAATGCTGTTCCTCTGCATTACTCTTGCTCAGTGCACATGTAACTGAAACAAGTAACAGACAGGTTTCTTTAAAAAATCCTGATAGATGAATATCTTCCACCTGCCCAGTCTCCTAGATCCTCCTTTTCAGAAAAATTGCTTCTTCTGTACTAAGGCTTCATCACACCATATGAAATGAAAAATTCTATTTACGAATATTATTGGATAGTCTTGAAACTACTTTCTTGCTTCAAACATAATGGCACAAAAAGCTGTGAACATCATAGAAAGTTGTGAGTAAATTTAACTGACATTTTGCTTCAGTACCTTTAAAACAATCCACTGGAAATCTTCATAACAAGTGCTTTGCTCTCAGTCACCTGTCACTTCTTGTTTTGATCAAATGGCAGAAGTAGAATATAAAAAAAAAAGAGCACTAACCACCTAACTAATACCTGCTGATTTCACAACTGTAGCAGTTAATAAGTGGCTTGGAAAAACCCAGCCTACAAACAGATGCCTTGCATTCACCAGATGTTTCTTTATTTGGCAAGTCTCTCATAGTCATTCTGCCTTGGGCATTCTCTTCATTTTGTTTGCCCTTCCTTAAACTATTTTTTCTAGGTATACTTGTAGCTGTGTAGATTTCAGATTAAAAATTTCCTTCTCTTTGTGCAAAGAGAAACTTCAGTTCTTCTGTGAATAATTTTCATCGTAACAGGGGAAAGCGTCTGGTCTGGAGTTTATGCCTATTTCTAGTTTTCTATGGTTTAATGTTCTGGCAGTCTCTCAAGTGGCTTGTTCCAAGCTCCATATATCTGATAAAATCTCCCTGTTTCTTTGGATGACTGATGATCTCAAGAGCCTACTTCTGGGTTTTGAAAAAGTAGCTTAATCTTCTGCTATTTTTAGGAACACAAAGTATGGTACAAATGTTTCACACTGACAGGGACATTCCTTTTCCTTTGCCCATTGAGGAGCTGCTCAGAAGATTCTGTGATCAGCAAAAAGAAGAAATGAGGCAACAGCCAACAGAAGAAACCACATGCCAAAAACTGAAGTGGAATGGGGCTTGGAAGCCTTCTGCAGCAAAGAGAAAGTAAGTATGGATGAACCCCCCCTTTTTTTAGAGTATCTGATGAAACAGTTTGAGGAGAGACACTACTCTTTTTCTGTGGGGATGAAATGTATTTAAAAGATTTAAAAATTGAGGAAGGAGAGAAGGAAAAAAGAATGGAGCAAGGTTTTAGGAATATTTTAGATTAGAAAAGTGATGAATTTACAAATCCATGCATTTGCTAGGGTTCCATCTGTAGAGAGTTAATTACATCAACAGGTAAGGGAAACAATTTTGTAGATCTTTGGGAGCACTTTTAACTCAGAAATCAATCTCCAAATTTAACAGATGCTTTCTGTGCACAGCAATTAGGTATTTTAATATCCCTATTTGAAGTTATTATATTTTTCTCTCTTGCAATACCTTGTTGTTCCAAGGTGGAAAAAAGTATTGCAAAATGAAACCATATGGGAAATAGCTTTAATTTTCCTTGATGAAAATTTCACTGTAAACTATCCTTCATTCTAAATTAATCTATTGTATTATGATTCTATACTTTCTTTCTGCTATTTGTTACATACAATGTCAACTGCCTGAGGAGACAACTTTTCTTGAAGAAACTACACACCAAAAGTTGCACTGAATTTTATTGCTCCATGAGGGATTGGAATGCCATGTTGCTGTTAAAAGAAATCCCACAAGAATCTAGAATTCTCTTTATGTACCGCTCTTTAGCCATTGGGTTGCTTGAAAATGTTATCATCTTTATTATCTTTATGTTTTATCATAACATAGATAAATTTACTGATTATACAATCATTTTGTATTTTTTTTTTTAATAATGTGTGCATTTAGAATGTTTCTATAATTTGGAAGGACTTTTGCCTTGTGCATCATACTATAGATGATGTTTAGTTTTGATGTAGCTTGTTACAATTTTGCTGCTGCTTTAAAGAATGTATTATTTGACAGAACCTTAATTACACACACTTTTAACCTTATAATGACAAGGGTCAATTAATTTTACCCTACTGCTTATAGGATCCATGCTTGTTAAATATATAAAATGAAAAAAATCAGAGTTGATTTGAAAAGGGAAAGGGCAATATAGCTTCATAGGGCCAATAAAATTACAGCTAATCCTTCTGGGAATCCAAATGGCAATAAAGTGAAAGTGAGTACAGATTAACACATTGTAAATCCACTTACTACCCAGCAATGTTTACACTAGGATTTGCCATTGCCTGTTACCATTCGATCAAAATTCAATTGCAGTTTGCCAAGATTTTACTGAAGAGACTACTTCTATTTCCCACAAATATAATTCAACTTCTTAAAGACCCTAAACATGTTTTAATCAGGGGTAAGAATATGTACTGACACCCCATGGATGACAGAAAATAGGTGGGCTTCTAGAGTTTCACACTGATGACTTGGAATATGAACAAATACTGAAATATATAAGGAAATACTTCAAATGCTTCTATGTGTTAATATTCCTGAATTTGAAAGGTGGGGGAGTGCACTTTTCCTGTGCACTTTTAAAGATATTTGCTTGAGTCCAAACCAGCTTTTTCCTTACTGCTCACTTATAATACAAACTGCACTCACATGGAGGCCAACAGCCAGCAAAAACATATTTCCATTTTAACGCCTTTAGATGATCAAAGCATCAGCTTAATATAATCAGCTCAAATCCATTTACCAGTGAGCCTACCACTGTGCCCAGGGACTGTTTTCCTTTCCAGCCCTATCTATTCTGGAACAGGTGCTATAATAGTAAATTAATTAGTCTGTGGAGATGCACCTTGTTCTCCATCTCCACAGGCCTCTTGTGGGTCAGGGCCTTGAGGAAAATGCCATCTGGGCAGAGTTTCCCCCAGAGAAACAATCAAAGCCTACAGATTTCAGACTACAGAGGAGGGTTCATATGACAATTAACCTTATTAGTCTTTTTTTTTTTAATGGTTGATAGTGTGTCAACGTGTTGGCTCTATAAATAATCTGCTTCTCAAAATCATCATTGCAACTAATTCAAAGAAATTACTCCTATCTAAAAATCCCCACAAGAAAATACAGATCTCCTTGCACTGAAAATATAAATAAGTCTTAAACAATAACCTCCAAATAGGAAACCACCACACAATTCTAGAGTACTTAAAACTTTAACATACTTTGAAAGATTGACAATTTTTACTGCGACCAATTTTATACAAACCCTGAGGGACTTGTGCTATTAATCATTTTGGTTCTCTGTTTTCACCACAGTTTTGCCCAATATCCAATTATCAACAGAATCAGAACTAAATTCAACACATTTCACAAGGGACATCAACATTTATCTTGGTAGATCTGGTGGGTATTTAAAGTTTAAATTAAGACTCAAAAACCTAGGAGGGAATTTTAGATTGGTGGAATTCTTTTCACAAACAGCATTGTAAAATAAACGAGAATTTAGAAATGTCAAATGGAATGGGATACAAAAGTGGGATCTCTATACAGTTAAATTATTTGCATATTTTCCCTACAAGTTTGACAAACTAAAGAAATTAAGATGATGAAGCAAAAAGGGCATTAACATTTCATGTCATTAAAATACATGTAAATTTATAAATATAGGGTAACTAAAAGTATTTTAATGCACAATTTCACTGAATAATTTCTTCTAACATATTTTAGTCAGATAAAAACCACTAAATTTGTATCATAAAAAACAAGGCAAATGGATCAATTCCTTTAATGTTTGGATGACCTCTGACTCTGCTACAACACTATTTTCATAGAGAAAGTTTTATTCTGTTTTCTATGACTAAAATTTTAAAAATATGAGATTTTGATGGTCAGTTTGCCCTTGTTGCCTCCACATCAAAGCTTTCAGAAACTAATTCAGAAATCTAATAAGATTTCATCTAGACATCTAATTTTAAAAAAATTAAATACCATATTTTTTCAAGGAGTTAGGCAAGGAAAAATTATTTATTAAAATGAAGAGCATAGAAATAAAGTCAAAGCAGACATTCATTGAAAAGTAATTCAAGTATTCGCTAATCTGTAATCAGCACTGTTAACTGGTGTGCATTTTACTGTACCACACAATATTTAATATTGAAAAACAAGACAGCAGAAGATGATTACTTAAATTTCAGAACAGCATTTACTACCAGAATTCTTTCAAGTACTGTCTCAACTGTCTACATCCATAGTTGTAGTTACTTGACATGCTGTGCCTGTAATTGCTTTTTTCATTGTATGTATTTCCATAAAAAACTTCTTGAAAATATAACAAAATCTAAAAAGATAGCCTGCAGTCTAAGTATTTCTAATTTTAAGTTTTTCTAATTTTCTCACAGAGGTGAGGAGAGAGTGCAATTTAAGTTAAATGGGTAGGGTGATCAACTAGACAGTAGAAAACCACCTACATTTATCTTAAATATAAAAGCAAAATTAAATCATAATTAAAAAGTGCAAATATTAAATATTTCACCCAAGAAGTGTCATTCACAACTGTGAGGATCCCTTCCTCTGTACATTACTGAGCTGAAGGGGTGGGCAGAGCAGGATGGAAGATTAACACAAGAGCCACACTGAGGGAACTCAGTGAAGCAGTCACAGGAGATGAAATACGATGTGTGCGCTCATTGAAGCAGCTAAAAAAATGAGCTACAAGGGACTGCATTCACTGACACAAGGGCAGGAGATGAGATGCTCTAAAGGGACAAGCAAAAGCCCTCAAGCACTTCCCTCACTAAAACACACAAATCTCCCTCCCTTTTAATGTCTTCTCCCGAATAAAAAAAAAAAACACAAACAAAAACCAACCAACAAAATAAATGACATTGAATTTCCTGCTTGTCACTACTTTTTTTTTTTTTTCAGATCAGGAGAAAAAAACATGTTCAAAGATAATAACAAGTCTTATTCTGACATACTTGATCGCAACATGCTGGAATGACAATTTGCACACCATAAGAGATGTTTATTCAGATAATACAACCCACAAGTTCACCTATTTTTTTCCCAGGTGTCAGCACCTCCCCTATTCTTGTCTCTAAGAAGATAAAAGACCTGCTACATACACCCCATGTCCTCCAGTAATGATAGAACATTTTAGATTAACCATTCTCACAAGAATGGGAAAGAAGGGACAGCAATATTTTCTTAGATCTATACTAGGTCATGATAACAAACATGTCAAAAGTCCCAGAACCTTAAATCCCAAAGGAGCCTAAATTTACCTACAGTGGGACCAGGGAGAAAATTTAATTATTTACTACTTTTGCATATCCCTCATTTTGTTTTGTGTACTGTACTCTGAAATATCCCACAGTGCTCAGAGATGCCAAAATAGCTTTCAAGATGCCAGATAACTATAAAGGCATTGTGGCACCCAATGAGTATTTGAAAAAAATTGTAAAGCTTCTCCCTCACATCATCACTACATGAATTTGGACATTTACTGGTACTTGGACTGTTCACCTTCAAACCTGAAATTCTGCAGCTGCCATAGAGTTATACCTTAGGGCAAAATCTTAGAAAATTAAGGAAAATGAAGCTAAAATAGTTCAAAACTCTCCAAAATATTTTCAGAAGTTAAACCAGTAGCCATTTCAAATTTCTAAGTCTATCAGTAGTGGAGGAACCTGTGAATGAAACTGTTACATTCTCAGAGAAACCAACAAACAAAAATGGAAACAACTCTGTTTTCCAGTAATCAGATCCTATAAAAATGAGAAACTACTGCCTCTGGAAGACACATCTGTTAAGCCAATACCAATCCCACTATTAGCTGCTTTCCTGCTTAGAGTCAGAAGTAGTGCTGGAAGAAGGAATTGCTTAAAGAAACTGCTGAAATAAAGAGTAGCATGTTTCTAGAATGACACAGTTCAACCAAGAGCCCCAAAGAAACTGAAACATGAAATTAATGAATTTTACTCTAGTTTTCAATCCAGACCTCAACTACCATAAAAAAAGCAAAGAATATTAGTAATCACTAGCAAATGAACATGAAAGAATGTAATTCTGCTACCACATGAAACTAATATGTAGCCACGTCTTGACCACCCTTCACAGGGAATATGGATGGCAGCATGGAGAGCAGCAACACAGATGAACCCACATATAAAGCAGCTTCTGTCTGGTACATCTTGGCCTCACTGAGATCAGTATGGCCACAAATCTTAGAGAGGAGGGTTCTATTAGTCACTGTTTCTCATGACACAAAAAAGAAAATGCTCTTTTTAGGAAAATATCAGGCAACAACTTGTAAACACACAAAGAATGTATGTTATCAGTCTAACTAATCAAATCATACAACTGATCTCCACAAATAAGACCTGATTTTCAAAAGGGAAAAGTGACTTGATACAATCCTGAGAGGTGTCTGCTATTAAATACAACAGTCTGGATACACTGTCTGAGCCCCTTGTCACTCAAAGGTGAGTTTCATGGAAAAAGTCACATATATCTCACCGATGCCATACATATTTTTCCTATTGCTGCTGAATGCCAGTGGGTACATGATGCTGGACTGTGTGGGGCAGGACCATATTCTGACCCAGCATGTTCAGAAATACCTTACATACATGGGTTAATCTCAGCTGTCTGTGCTCCTCCTCTCTCTCAGCCCTTGGGCAGTTTGTTACCTGTTCTTACATGCGTTTTCACAGTGGTACCCCCAGCATCCTCAATGGACTCTGACCTGCCATGAGCCCATTTGGAAGTCAGCTGGATCTGGGGGCAGCCCCTGACCTCTGCCCCCAGGGGCTGCACCCCCTTCCCCGGGTTTGCCAAGGAACCAAACACAGTCTGTGTCTCCCAATATTACAAAGATGACAGGAATACTTCAAGAGATGTCGGGGGAGGACTCACATGCAGGAGAAGGAAGATACATCTTCTAGAGATGTCCTGGAGGAGCCTCTCACCCCCTCCTCACTGGCAACACAAGAAGTCAAGGCACATTAGTATCACTAGTCTAACCCTAATCCTTGGGAGTGACCCTGCATGCAAGATCCCTTCTCTAGAATGATTAAAATACTTTGCATATCTCCTGAAACCTTGCACTGATTTCTTTCATTTTCAAGGTAATGTTCTGTGCCCTTAACACTCAGGGCAAATTATCAGCTCTTCCTTAATATACTGTTAAAACTATTAGCATATTTTGTGTAAAGCTGGTAACCAGCTCAGTATTTGCTAAAAATGAAGCAGTTTTCCCAAATCCAGTAACTTATTCTAAACTCAGAGATGCAACAGGGCTGCTAAAAGGCCTGTATATATATTTCAGTCACTTTATCCAGAGAGGTAAAACACAGTGTTATCTTTGTCTCTGAAGTGAATGATGACCGATTTTTCAAATTTATATTTGCACGATGAAGAAAACATCCATATATTAACTAAAATAAAAACACCAACAGAAAGCGGGAATATTTCTGTGTTTTATTCCTCCATTCCATAATTCAGCTTCTCTAATTTCACACATATTTAGCATCTTGTCTAGGGGGCATTAGTGTATTTGGTGATGAGATGAAGGCAGCCTAATGCAGGCCTGGCAAGAACTCCCTGTCACCAATCCCCCTGGGTCCGGAGATCAGCGTTCTTAAAACACGAGGATTTGATAGAGTTAACGCCATCCCCTCGAGCAGATGGTTTGAAACATTCTGTCAACGCTGCCACCGATTACTGCAAACAGATCCCTCGTTACACTGATAGCCCCTCTGGGAGTCCAGCAAAGCTCTGCCTGACCTCCGCTCCGAGGTGCCAAACGCGCCTTTCCCTGGGCTGCCCTGGCTGTCCCAAACACAGCCCCTGCTTCCCCTGTGCTGCTGCTCCACACCCTGCAGCTGCTCCCAAGGGCAGTGACACGTTTTAGTTTGTTTTCTGCTGCTTGTGGTAGACTGTTAAATATATTCTCCTTTTTTGTATAGTTGAAGCTGTCACACCTCTGGTTTGGGGAGCGTTGCCATTCCTCAGGCAGCTTCAGCCATCCTGTCTTCTTCTGTGGTAGCAAAACACTGTGCACTCACAGACTACTTTGAATATATGAAATATGACCTTATGTATTCCATATTCATTGGTAATGTTTTCTGCACTTCCTGAATAGGTATGAGTCAGACTGGAGTCACAGTTAACACCACAGCAAAAAGCTTCTATTAACTTGCCCGAGTTTCTCTTTAAAGTAATGCCTTACACATTAGCTTTGTACTACCTAAAACGTTAACTTAGCTGAACACCAATAAACAGCACACAGCTTTTAAGGATTTGCTACTGCAGTGTTTTTTTAGCACTGTAAATTTAATTCAAATTTTTAAGTCTCTGCTTTTCTTCTAGAGCCCTGGAGCATCAGAGTTGCCAAAGCTGCTCTTTTGTCCTGAATTTGGTGCATTACACTACAATATATACTGGTAACACAAGAAAGAAAAAAAAAAATAGTCCAATTTATCTTTCCAGCTGGAAGTCATCCTCCAAAGCAATTAACTTCTTTAAGAAGGATATGCACTTGGAATTAAAGATGAAGAACTGGTCTGAGAAAAACTGACAGAATTTCAGTTCTGTCCCTCATCTAGAGCTTGTTTCATCAAATGAAACACCAAGAGGTTTCCTCACTCCTGTCTGGGTGGGTTTGTATCAGGGACAGCACATTCCCATCAGCCGCTGGCATCTCAGCTTCCATCCTGGAGGTCACAGCATCGCCTTCCTTGTGCCAGTGACGGGCTCACTCCCGGCACCACACAGCTCTGTGACAGCTCAGAGCTTCCTTCAATGAGACCCTGGGGAGACTCCAGCTGCTTCCACGATCTTTCAGAAACACACCAAGTACCAGACTGAGTCTCAAGAGTAAATGGGACTAAGATATCCACTAGGGCTGAGGTGTACTAGCACCAAAGGCCAGGGAAAACACTGTGAAGGGGAAAGAAAAAGCTCAAGGAGAAGCCTTGGCTCTGTTGAAAAGCACCACATCCAAGAAACATCTGCAGGCTCTGAATCCACCTCCTACACAAAGGAGGAAAAGGTTTTTCTTTGCCTATGTCTAACTATAGATAATAACTATGTATTTTTTTCCCCGTGTCTGCACCAACATGAGTGCAGGACACTTTAGTAAATCAAAACCAAACATTAGCAAAACAGATACTGGCAGAAAACCCTTGTGCAGAGTCACAGAAATAGTATAGTTTGTTTGGTTTATTTTTAAATACTAAACTAAAAACCAAGAAATTACAGTGATAGCTCAACAATCTAAATTGGTGTTCTCAGTCTCAGTCTAGTGAACAAATATCCACCAAAAATGACCAGTGAATAGAAGTGAGTTCCTTTTTGGCAGTCCAGGCAGAGACCAGGCAGGAAGGCTGAACAAGCTGTGCTGTTTGGACAGATGGTCCTGCTGACACAAAGCTTAGGTAGAATCCACAGGTTACATGGCTGTTTACACAGGAATTGTGCAATTGAAGGTATTTTCAAAGAGAATTTTTTGATACCATCACCTTCACCCCAGTACTTCTAAGAAAAGGTGTGTCCATTTGACTCATTGCAAGATTACATTCTTAACTGCAAGCATTCGGACAGGAAATCCTTGTTTCCTGTCCAGATATAGATATCTAATAGAAAGGGCATCAAATCAGTGGAGAGACCAGAATCTCTGAACATTGCTGGAATACATATAAAACCAAATATCAGTAGAAATATCATTGAAACAGATGCTGTCCAACATTATTTCAACAATTATTTTCATTATTTCCCCTCCAGCAAAACCATGTTCAATTTTAGCCTGAATAAAGATATCACAGTTCTGTGGATAAATGAAAAATTAAAGTTCAAACAAGCCTACATTTTTTTTCTCCAACACATGGCACATCTATAGTTTATATTTAAGAGACTTCAATAGAAGAACAGTCCAGGATGTTACAGGACAGTTGGTATCATAGCCTGGGAGAATGAGCTTTCACCATCTGAGCAGGGTGGGTGACAAGTTACACAGCAACACCTGCTGGCAAATCCACACAGGAGAAACATCCGTGTCCCTTGCAGGAGCTGCACTTCTCTGGAGAAGCAATAGGATCATGATCACCAGGGACCCGATCCCACAAAGCCTCACCCCAGCGCCTGCCTCCTCACTGTGTCATCTCAATAACGTGCTTGGATTGTGCATGAAGATTAACATGAGAAATAGAAACAAAGAGGAAAAGGGGCTTGAAAGAGGAAACATATGCAGAAGGAAAGAGAAATATAAGCAGTGCCACAGTGGCAACAGTCCTGAAAAATTTACTAATAAATATTTGTACAATTTGGCCTTGTGATTTTAATTTGTAATAAAAAAAAGGCAACGTTTTTCAGTCATATTGGTGTGGGCAAAGGCTTTCATTAAAGAGGGTTACTGCCTCTTCCCCATTACATTCTCCTATGGTGCTCAGAACACCTGTGCTATTAAGCTTTTTTCCTTGGATTTTTTTTAAAATAAGAAAAAATTAACAAAGTAAAATTTGTTGACAGTCCCCCCAGCCAGCGCAGTGGGTGTTCTACCTATGGGCTGTCACATTTTCCATGTTCATTTCTGCAGGTGCTAAATACATGCTGACAACAACATATGTTACCAATCTTAAATGTGTGGGGTTTTTTTTTTTTTAACCTTGTAATTAAAGAGTGCTCACAGCTTGGGGAAAAAAAAAAATAAAACAAAACAGGTGAAAGCTGATTCTGCCCAGCGTATTTAACATGCACTTACATCCTCATTCCCTCTCTGTCTCCTGATTTGGGTATTTCCCTAATGATGCATAGAAAGAAAAGCATGGGGGTGGAAGAGGGAGAGAAAGGATTCTATTTTCCAAATAATAGTTATTCAAATATGATATCAAACAATTTTGAAAATATCAGCATGCAGAATAAGCATTGATTCTCTGTGGAATCACCCTTTCCCCCCTGGGTCTCCTCACTTGTATTTCTGAGCTCTCTTTTTGTTTACTTCTGTCTCTTATTTTAATCTCCTTAGTCCTGCCAAGCGTGTTACACTTGGTCTCCAAAGGAGTGCTTCCTATACACTCTGCCATACAACAGGACTTACCTATTTATCTGAATAAAAGTCAGACTTGCCCTATTAATTATAGTATCATTATTTTTGGCTGTTTAAAGTATCACACTACTATTCACTGAAACCTATATACTGCTCTTCATGGCAGCACACTAACAACCAATGCTATTTTCAAGGGGAAAAGATGCATTTCAGTACAATTTATCATGTCACTTTTTAATATAAATGTCCAGCACAATGTGCCAGAATTACTTTGGTCAGCTGAAATAAAGTTATAAAATCAAATATCTTTAAAAATCTCTTCAAAAAATAAGTCAGATTAACTGCATATCAATTAGAGATGTGATGGGATATATTAAAAGCAAGTAATATTATTTTATGAGTGATCAAAGTACTACACAGCAAAATATATTATTAAAAAAATCAAAGCTATAGGAAAATGTAATTTCTCAGCCTGTTACAAATATGATGCAGTAGGTTTTAGCCACACTATAGCTTTAACCAAGTTTGAAAACCTGAGATGTAAAAAGCATTTCCTTGCTTTCTCTGCAAAATTTCAACCTTACAATAAGATTAGACTTCCTTACTTGAGGATAAATAAATAAAAAAAAAAAACTGAAGGAAAGGCCAATGAGTTTGCAGCATTGAAGACAAACCAAACTACTGTTACTTCCAGTCCCCATGGGCCTGCTGGAGTGTGGAACAGCAAAGGCAGGAATCTGTCTGCTCCAGGAAGGGAAGGCACAAATGCCCCCAGCTCTGATAGAGAGGAGAAGATGTAGCAGGAATCATTTTGGCACAGCACTGCTGCAATATGCTGCAATTGGGCTGAGCTTTCAGAGGTGCTGGGAAAATATTGTGCTGCTCAGTTCTAGGCATTCATATTTCAGCCAGTTAAAAACCAAACATGAGCAAATATGCCAAATATTTGCCTTCATTGAGAAGTAAGCCAAAGAAAACCAACATGATAAAACAGCCCATCTGTGAATTGGCTCTGCAACTCAGAACAACAGTTCTGGGGCTCCTTTATCAGAATTTTTCCTGACTCAGAGTAGCAGTACTTAGTGTCTGAATACAGACTTAGAGCTCTAACTCAAGTCATACAATTTAAACATAATTTTTTAAAAGAATTAATAGAAAAAAGTCTTGTTAAGAGTGACCCTCAGACAGTAAAAAGTCTTCTTGGTTATAGAATACACTTTCCATAACACTGTAATACTAAAAAATTTTACTTCACACCTAGTTTCCTTCTACAACAGGACTGTGTCCCTCCAGTTTAAAATGACCCAAACCTACATATTGCACATATGAAGTCAGACACTTTTTTAGGCAAAATGATACCTGCAAAAAGAATAAAAAAACTTAAAGGAATAGCCTGTGTCAGCCAGGCACCAAACACACAGACTCCCCCTATCAAACTCTGAGAGTTTTCTTAAGTGTTAGCTCCTAGTCCAGCCCTCACAAAGGGTTAAAATACAGATGCTGTGAATGGAATGTATAATCCTTAAGGCCCTGGAGCATTAAGACATATCTGCTCCTTAGGGTCCATCTCTGTCCATAATCAATTTCTTCCCTTGGAGAACATTAATTGTCTCTAATGATAGCTTTCCATCAATACATCCTTGATCTTAAAAGGCCTGTACAGCTTTTTCCTTTATTCAATCAAATCATCTCTACAATTGCCCTTCTTTAGTAAGATAATACCTTTTAAGCCTTGTATTTTAATATAAAAAAATAAGAGGTAGCAGCAAATTCTAATGGAAGTGCTAACATTTGAGAACCAGGATGATGGCTTCCATTATCCTAAATAATGTTTGAAGATTACAGAAAGCACTGTGTTTCAAAAGGTGGAAACTAATCCCCCACTTTCAAATTATTCCTTGTACAAAAATCTGTTCTGACATTAGGAATTTTTGTGCCCCAACTACAGCATAGTATATTTAAATATTTGAATATGAAAGATAATTTTCAGCTCTGGAGGGGAAAAAGCAAATAATTACTATTTATAAGCAGTAAATGCTGAATAATTTAAGAAATTGACAACCTTAAACACAGAAGCCCTTCATTTTTTCATTCTCTGGTACAAGGGTGGCTTAACTGTTCACTCAAATGACTGTAACTCCAATCAGAAGTTCCTGAAATTATTTAATTTCATGATGGCTCAAAAACTCAATCTCCTGGTGACCCACTAATGTGTCTTGCTTTCCCCACCCCCTTCTCTTCCTTGTACATGCTTTTCAAAAGGCGTGGAATTTCAATTTTTTGCCATTCAACTGATTTGTTTCCATTCAAATAGAGGATTTTTCTTGCACTTCCTTATCTAGATTGCCCAGCACCAATCTGTGTTTTTACCCATATTCCAGCACAGTTCTGTATGAAATGGCAACACTCTTTGTAATGGCTCGAGGACCTTAAAAGGAAACATTGATGACACAAAACACCTCAAACCTTTAGAAATCTTCGCTTGGTATTTTTTTTTTCTTATATCTAGCATGAGAGTGACAGAATTTTGGTGATGCCTATTTGAATTATTTTTATTAAGGAAGGGCCATGGCAAAGCTTTTCCCACAGTTGACTATCATCCACCACTGACTGCAATATTAGAGTTGTCCTCTTACTCAAAAGTCATCATAAATGCACAAATAAATAAACAACAGCAGGAGATTCAGATCAGAAACATCATGAAAGCTCTAAAAAATATGTATTGTGCAGATTTTCTTTTCATTCTCACACTAGCACACATACCCATGATGTGCACTTTACTATATGCTATTTTACAAAATATTGATGGCAAAAGCAGTAGGAGAAAAAATATTGCCAGGAATATGAATAAATAAGAAATATAGGCAGGTAGATACAATCAATCCAACAGCTATCAAACCTAAACAAAACAAAACAGGGAGGGAAAAAAAAAGGAGACCAGTTAACAACCTAGATAAGAGATGAAAATTGCCAGTGAGTCAGATCAAGTTTATTCAATGTCCTGATAAGCACCTATTTGCTCTTCCCCATAATGCTCTCTCAGTATTTATAAATTATCATTTAATTATGCTGGCAAGTGGTAATTGTCAAATAAAGCTCAGATAGGCATAAGCCCTCAGGCTGCACATGACAGAAAAATATCTGTTAAAGCTGGGCTGATTCACACGCTTAGGAAATCATTTCCTTTCTTCTTTTTATCCTTGCCAACAAATTATATGAACTGGCACTTTGTGCTTTGTAGGCATTTTGAAGTCTATGCAGATTACAGGAAAGAAAAATTAGTTGTTTCAGTATCTACCATTCCTAAATTATTCTGCTGATTTAAGACACCATGTTCTGTTTCAACAAAAGAGTGCCAAAGATCAAGGAATCAGAGCCTTCCTCTGCTTAGAATTTATGCCCAGGGTCACTTTCAATTGGGTAAATCAAGATTTGGGGAATTATTGAATACTGTGCATAATAGATTTGATACAGAGCAATAGTTAAAATATGACATTTATCCCATTAGTATAGAAACATTAAGCAATATTTTTTAAAAGTCTCTTACTACTTAGATTCAATTATAGACCCATTAAACATTCTCTGATATACACACACTGATACAGATGCGGGCACCCACAGATTTCTGCCCGAATTTACAGCATACATATCCAATTAGCTGATTATGTAGAAAAAATAGCTGTAAAAGAAGTTTAATGCCAAATAACAGTGAAATCAGGCTCTTGAGAACTTTGACTGAAACATGAGTCTGAGCAACAGAAATGTTTGATTTACAGCACTTTGCTGGAACATTTGCTATCAATGCCATTGCAAGATCATTACTGCCAGGAAAGGTACCAATAGTGTTTTTTTGTTGGTACAGTTACTGCCAGGGTGGCAGACAACTGGCATGAGCACGTCAAGTCTCTTCCCAGTTTTCCACATGTACCTTCGTGCATGGTGGGTCCCATCTCTCTGAAAAACTTTTAAGGTCCTTTGGGTTACTGGAGGAAGCTCCAAGGAAGTCTCAGACTCCCCTTTCTTTCTGCCTCAGCATATCTGTATTTTTTCCCCTCTCCCTCACTAGGAGAGTGCAATAGAATTTCTATCTCATTTTTACCCATACTCTAAACACAATTAATTTCTATTCAAATCTGAGCTGTTACTGGTTAGTTGATGTCATATATGAGACGTCTACCTATGATATTGGTATATCCTGCATTATCTCAAACCCTTCTGAAGAAGCCACCAAGCCTTCTGAATCTTTCAAAAACAGCTTGCTGATGAAATAGGTTAGAATTTTTCAAAAATTCTATTCTCTTTTCAGGCTATCAGTAACCACCACCAATTACTACAGGCAGTATACAGTTACCATGCACTCAGTGCAAACATCAATAACACTGTTTAGTAGAACAAGAAACATATTGCAACTTATGGCATAACTTCCAATTCTTTTCTTCCAATTTAAGGTTTCATGGCTTCAGTCAATGTGTATGGACTACATCACACAGATCCTTCCTGTTGCTTCAGAGCAGCTGGAAAAGCACTGCTCACCAACCTGCCTTTTCTCATTGCTGCAGTGATCTACTGCCACTGGCCCTGGTCTCATGAAATACATCATCTTCCTCACGAGACACATGGGGAATTAGTGCCCCAGGGGTTAGATAACACAGAGCTTGGCCAAGCAGTGTAATTCACAGGTTAGACCAGATGTTCAAGCAGCAGACAGCCAGAAAGCATTTACTGGTGCTGCTGCAGCCAGAACAAGCTGGTGTCTTATACCCAGCATAAGCAGCAAAGTAGATAATGTTTCTCATAGGAATAGCTTTTAGCCTCATTGATCTCCCATAAAAGCTACTGTACAACAACATGGCCCTAAATGCACACGCTGTGGTTCAGCCCTAACAGCTCCCAGAAACAGATGCAGGACTGTCAATCTAATAACAATATGCTTCACACTGTGAAGAAGGAAAAAACCCAAATAGGAACATTTCTTCATATACAGATATTGCATTCAGAAATTCCAGACATTAATTCCTGCAGCAGAGCAATAGTACCAGGGCTGTAGGTCCAGTGAATCAATGCCAAATCAGAAACTTCTGCTCCAGAAGAGGACAATCTGCAGAATTTTTGCCTTGACAAACTTGCTCCTGATCTTTAGGATCCAACTAATACATTGGCTGCAAAGTCATTAAGTTAGAATATCACTGAAACTATCAGCATAAAGTCTTTAGGATCTTGGATGTGAACATGGTTCTGTTTACTTTTCCTATGAGACTACAAAACATATAAAAGTATTTAGCTTTTTTATTTCAAATACCATTTTATCAAAAGACATTTTATTTTCACTAATTAGTGAACTGAGCTTGATATCAATTAAAGAGAAAAGAACTGCTTTTATAACATCCCTCAACTAACTGTAAGCAACTACTACACAGATGACAGAGGAAAATGCAAAAAATTTTGGAGAGCTCTAATACTTATTCTGAAATAGGTTTTGTGCTGACAGCTGGCCAGAAAGTTTTTTCATGGAAATAATTTCATACTAAGAATAACCTTCATGAAAGAGTTATTTTAACAAAGGTTTTTCCAACCTAAATGATTTATGACTCCAAGATTTTAAAGAGCTCCATGCCAAACTGGGGGGTGAGAAAGACCTTCTCCAGAAATCAGCATTATTTTCATTCCCCTTTAGATAATTTGGGTTTTGCAGGTGTTTCCAGTTACATTTTAGAATCAGTAGACATTCCATAATCAATAAAATAGGAACCAACTCACCTTTCAAAAAAAGTCTGCTTATCTACACATACTTTTTGACATCTTTAATCACAAAGATGACTGGAAAATGCATCATATTGCATAGTAGTAAACCAGGGAATTCAGAACGCTTCTGCTCTAGGGCAAATCTGCAAACCCACAATCTTTTCTAAGAGCAAAGAGTATAATGCTGTTACTGTCAGAGTTCTTATGAGTCTTTGCTTGTGCAGTAATATTTTGTTGCATTTACGCAGCATGTGACATTATCTAAAGTTACTGCTGGAACTCCACATGAGGAACAGCAGCGTGAGGAGCACAGTCCTGTACCACATAAATTACTGCTGAGGCTGTTCAAACACAGGAATTGGTATTATTATTGGTATTATGTAACTTCCAACCTGCAGCAAAAAATACCTGTCAGCACATTTCTGCTGGCCTAATCCAGCTTCCACTGAAATCATCTTTTCTCTGGCCACAAAATATAGTGCCTATAGTTGCTGGGAGGTCTCTCTTCTGAAGTATTCATAATTAAAATTAAGAATGAGAAAAATTAGGCATGACCTAATAAAACACAATTTTATGTTCAAATCTATATGGATTATTAAAATGAGTCAGTTGTTTCTTTCATTTTGTACAACAAATCTCTTGCTATATTATGGCATAACTGACTTCCTATATTTCAATTTGAAAGGAACAGGTCACATGTAAATCTTGTCATGATTACAGATTGACTTAAAATGGTCCTGTATCTATAAAGTATGATAAGCCTTGAATGTTTATCTATTATTTGATTTTTAAAATTAATTACTTTTTACTTTTCTATCAAGTTCAGTAGGACTTTTCCAAATATGACACCACAAATAAGTACCAGAATTCAAACTGCTTGATTTTAAAGCCTCAAGTTGTCTTCATATTTAGTCATATCCTTTGCACTCTATGCAAGCTTTTCATTTTTAGTTTTAAATCTGTTTTTCAATATATTGGTTCAGTTTTCATTTAAGTTGTCCAGACAAATCAAACAATGTTAAGGTCATCTTAGAGAGCTTCACATGTCCCTGAAATTTATTTATACAACTCATGAGAAGATAATGAAAGGTCTTCCTTAAAAATGGTTTCCAAATAACAGCCACAATTTCCTTTCAATTAATTTTCTTTTTGAAAATATTTCATCACATATATAAGCAGGGATTTTTAGTTTAATTACACTCTCATCAAACCACTTCAACATCAGGAAGTTGAAATCATACTAAATGCACATACCTTGAGAACACATAGATGAATGCACCCAGTTTCAAACCAAATCAGATCCATGTACTTCTATGAAAATCCACATGTAAACTTTATACCTCGAGCTCATCTCATTACTGCAACAGCATTAATGAGATCTCTTTGCTTTCCATGTATTTCTGACTGACTTTCCAGGCCAACCTAATAAAGCCTTCATAGTGTCTATCATGACAGCAACGGCAGAAATATAAGGTTTCTTTTTTTTTCCATCGGCAATTTTATGAAATAAACTGATTTAAAAATGTGAAACAACATGAAGATATAGCATGAAACAGCAAAAATTAAAACATGATTTTTCTTTAAAAATTGTTACTTGGGAAACATTCTGAAGAAAACTGATTCCTATTTACAAGATAGTATCTTACTCTTTAGGGGTATTTTGGGGAGGAAGATTTTACTACAATAACAAGTATCTTCCTTTTTAATCCCTATTGAATATTAGGCTATTGAAAAATGGAGTTTAACTAGAAATTTTTAATTTACATTGATTAAAACTTATGTATGTAGAAAAGTAGCATTATCAATTACACTGGAGGTACACAGTAGAATATCAGCTTTCCTGGAAATAGCAGGTATTTTGGAATGTGTTGTATTCAGCACCACATCAGCATGTACACTGTAATTTATGTAGTTTCCTTGCACATGGAGTAACTTATTCTTTTTCCTTAAGATTTCTTTTTTTTATTTTGCTATAGATGGCTTCCATTATGGCAATCCAAGTTCCCTCAAACTCTTGAAGGGCATTCCCAGGAGGCAGGAAAGAGCATGTGCCATGACTACTAGAAAGCAGAGCACGTCCACTGGCTGGCCACTTACTGCCCAAAAGGCTGTGAAAGCTCACAATCTGCCCAGCTTTTAAATCAGTCTGAATGGATTTGCCCTGCCACCAACTTTCACAAAACTTCCAGGAATACACATATTTGATACTGCCACACTGCTTTCAAATCTGAGTGAGTTTAGCCAACAAGTGTCAAAGGACATGAAGATGTGGAGAGGCAGCATCACAACACAACAGTAAACCAAGCTACAGTTTCCTAAGAGGTTCACATCAAGACATCTGGAATCAGCTTCTTGCTTTGTTATTTATAATGTGAGGATTATTCATTTGAATTTATAAAATGCGGAGAGAGCCCAAGAAAGAAGATGCTGTGAAAGTAATAAGCATGTTTATCAGTCTGTTCTTATTCAAAATAGAGCATACATAAACAAGCTAGGCAGTGAAGGCACCCTTTATGAGCCTGAAGCTGGGATTTCCAACCCCCTGTGCAGAGCTGTGTCTAGCAGTTACATCCACCATGAGGTGACAGGGACAATCATGACTTTTTCCCCTTTTTCAATCGTGGGGAAGGACAGGTGTCATTCAGGCCAGACAGCAGCCTGGGGGCAGAGGACATTCAGGATATTCATGGAGTGTGTTGCATGCTTCTTACTGTTTCAAGAGATCTAAAAGTGACAGTAGAAAAGCATATATTCTCCTAAGGAGCAGTCATTGTCTAGGCCAAATTTCTCTGAAGGGCCTTGACTTCATATGTGTTAATAAATTTAAGCTTTGCTTTAATTTTAGACCTTAGAAACTCTCATTGGTCTATGTAGGGTGTGGCCACTCAGAATTTACACAAGATTTCAGATGCTGCTGGAATAAAATAAACCACGAGGAAAAAGGATCTTGGACAAAGAGGCAAGACAACTTCAGAGGAAGATCCTCCACAGAAAGCTCACAAGATGTGTGTAAGGCAAGGTCATTTGGGACTGAAAGTCCCTGGTCAGGTTTAGGTTTTTTATTTCATTGCATCTCCTCAAAGAAGTTGCACACCATGTCCTGCAAGATGGCTTCTCCCTGTGAGGATTATTGGAGTTTAACGAACAGGAAAAACCCACAGATTTCTGATTTTTGTTACGTGAAAGTTCATAAATTTAAATAATATCGTTTGAACTTTACAAAACTTTTTTCTCTGTACAAGTTTGTTCCCTTCTACCCTCTATATATTTTTCACATAATCTAACCCTTTTTATATTTTTATATTTTTATATTCTTCAAAATCATATTTGTGAGTATCCTCTAGTTAAACCTAAATTATGAAAACATGTAAAAGATTTAATTAGGAAACTGTTACAATTTCTATGAATTCTTGGAAGAGAGCTATTACAGACTGGAAAGTAGTGGAAGGATAGTACAAAATTGCTTGAACCCAAAATTTAATAGGTACTTCCAGTATTCTCTAACTTAGAGCTGATATTTTTTCATGTTATAATTGGAAAATATTTTTCCTCCACATTTATACACTAACAGCTACATGAAAAACATAAAATTTTACCTATAATTAATTTTTAAACTCTTTAGTTTATACAGGTTTTTTTGAACCTGTGATAGAAAAACTATAGCTGTCATTATATGTATATTGCTTTTAACATTTCACTAGAAATCTCTACTTTGCTGCCAATAGAGCAGCACTAAAGAAACTGTCAAATTTCTAACACCACTTTTTTTGGTTTAAGAAATACTGAATTGTGATATTTTCCTCTATAATCTAATTCCATTATTACTATATAACAGATGTTTATTAGTGTTCTTCACATGCATTCTGGGCTGAACTCTGTCTTCAATTAAATATTCAAAGACATTGTTAAGATCTTCCAGTCAGATTTCTTCTATAGTCTGGGCCATATAATTTCAGTTGTTCCTGTACTGAGCCAAATAATGTGTGTTCGTGGCTGCCTCAGCTCCTCTTTCTGGAGAGAATGTATTTTCCTTTCTTTTCCAGCAATATCCTGATTAATATATCTTCTTCTCTCAAGTTTGGATTTCATTGTGACATATCATTTTGCTTCCGTAAGTAAATATATAAAATGTATATCCAAAGTCAGGTTTGAAAGCCGTGTAACAACTGACCTATTACAAACAATGGGTCTTCTATAGTGGGTAGCTTTGCCAGGATTAGTGTGTTTCGATGAGATAATCAACTATGCATTTTGTGACCAGCTCACTCACATCCTGGCAAAATGATCTTGCTGGGAGGCAGACTGCATGCTTCACTACCAGGAAATGGACAATGACAGATAGTCTGCATTTCCATTTACACGTATCCTTAATTGTTGTCACTGAAAAAGACGTGCCAGATACTGACACAACAGATCATTCAAAATAAGTTATGTATTCATGTTAAGCGTTATTTATCCAGACTGCAAAGGAAAACAAATACTGCTCTTTCTCCCCCTCTTCCTAATTAGCCAATTGTTTCAAATGCTTTTTGTTAGGGATTCAGCAATTTATGTTCTTTAAGCTTGTCATAAAGATAACGCTTATTATGAACTATGCTAAGAATACAGTCCTAATTCAGCTTCCTTTCTTTTCTAGCTACACCATAATGAAGATGTTTGCAGGATTCATTTATTTGATTCTGTCCAGGGAGCCTCATGAAATGTATTTAAAAATAAACACAATGAAAAACCCACGCTCAAAACATCACTGGCATTTTTTTTTGTGTGTGACATCCTAATAACAGTGCTATGGAGTCCTGTTAAAATTTGGTAAAAGAAAAAAAAAGCTGCATTAACAGATAGGAAATTGGAAAAGAATAGTCTAGCTAACGCTATTTAAGAAAAGCTGAAAATTATGCTATAAAACAACCTCATTAAGGCAGCTTTTAAAAAGTAAACAAAAGAAAACCCCAAATCCCTAAAGATTAGAGACAGAAAAAGTAACTTCTTAAAAATAATTTCATAATGAAACATAGCCCTTTCTAACACTGGAGACCTCCTGAATAAAAATAGTGTAGAATAGAGTTATTGTAATTATTGTTATTATTATTAATGATAATACAAAGAATGTTGGTCTTTAATTTCTTAAGACAAGACCACTCATCTTGGCCACATCATGAGTGCACAAGGACTTCTTTAGTGAAGGAAAAAGGAGCTTCCCTGGGTCTCCACACGCCAACTCCCAGCCTGCATTCTGCCCTCTTCCAATTTCTCAGTGATTTTAGCTTCATCAAAAGCAAAAATTAAACAGATTTTACTGAAGATCCTAAATTAGGGAAGTATCACCAGACTGAAGACAGATTTAAACTGTCAATATATAATGCATAGAACATAACATAGGAACATGATGTACAGAAAAGACCTGCTCTGAATTAATCAAAGTCAGTAAAAGAAATAAATCTCACTGCTTTTAAAAATATTATCTAGTTTCAATACATATTTTCCACAGTTCTGATTTTATACTGTATTCTTGGGAAAATCACTTTTCATGACAATCAGTGGAACAGCCTATTTCCACAATTCCTTACAGCCCAGCAGGCAGGCCTACCTCTGCAGCCTTGTTAATTATGAATCCTTTCTGCAATGCTAATAGATTATTCCACTATGAATGAGCATCCAAAATTATTTAGTAACACCTTGTTTAATATGACAGTTTTGTGATTTTACATATGAAATAATTAATTTGCTTAAAAAAGTGTAAAAAATACAAAAGAGCCTTCACTTGTGCTATCATCTCTTTTACCAGCATAAGCAACATCAGGGACAAGTAATGAATTTCTTTGTGGGGTTGTTTGGTTTCTTTAATTTCTATTTTTTTAAATTTTGACAATTCAGCCAACATCAGCTTAACTGTATCTCCACTAGGTCAGTACACACAGGTCCTATGGATGCGACAACAGATGGCTCTACTAATGAATATATATGCAATATATAAACACAGTCAGTGTCAGTGTACAACAATTTATTTATTCCATGTCTGAATAAGTAAATTGTTTTTTATCTTTAGAACATGAAAACAGAATGCAGCTTAATTTGGATTTGGTTTTATTCCCACCATTTTTCGTTTTGACTGCAAAATCCTTATTCTTTCACTACAGTATATGGCCTGACTTCAGAAATGCTTAGTATCTACTTATTCCTCAACCTTTCAAAAACCAGATTTCTTATAAAAGATTCAGACATTTAACTCCATACACAAACATTAATGCACCAGTCAACTCCAAAACCAACAGCTTCCATAATGGACTGTTACACTGGCTAATCCAGTCTCTCCTTCATTGGCATGAAGTTGATGTGGACCATTCCATATTACCTGGAAACCAGCAAATCCTTTACAAGGATTTATGCTGCATTACATGGTAGAATGAAAGGTTTTTAAGTAAAATTTTTAGAGAAATGAATTACGGCACTAATATAAAAGCACAAGACTCAGACTAGAGACTGCTGTATTCTCAGAGCCATATAGATACATTTTGTTCTTTTGTCACTTAGCAATCCCATTTCAATGGAAGATGTAGGAATTAAACCCTCTTGAAAACCAAGCCATTAACCCTTGCCTCAGTTTACCCAGTAACAGTGTCTTATGGTAAAATATAGATGTATTTTACCACAAGAGTGCGTTGAAAAATTCTCTCTTTTTTATTGTTCTCTTCTAGCATTATGGAAAAAGCTTTTGTAGAGTACTCAAACATACTCCAGGAACAGATAAAGGACTTCCTAAATTGGTCTAGACAAACTTATTGCTTCCAGCTTATTGACTCTCTTCAAGTGGCTTCAATTTCCTGTGTCATTTCAGGAGTAACCTAGGGAAGGAATGAGGAGCTGGTTGAACCATATCCCTGTCACACCTATGTCAACACTCCATACCAGGTGGTCCCTAAACTGTTCAGAAAAATTATCTTCAGACTGCTAAGGACAGGCCAACTTACATTTACTCATTTATTCAGCCAGGTATTTCCTGATCTCACAAACACCTTCAAATAAGCTAAAGATACTAAAACTCCACAGGAATCGCCTGTTGTCCATTTACTGGTTTATGCAAAGGTCTTTAGGGTGTGCTGGTGAAGGATGAAGGTCGATGGATGGATTTGCATTTTCCCACCTTTCTAGAACCATTAGATCACAAATTTGTCTCCCACAGACAATTTCACTGTAGAAGAGGAAAATCTTTTTCATTTCTGTTGAACCCAAAACAGAAACATAAACCAGCAGCACTTTGACGTAAGAGTGTTTCTTTCTACCACAGCCCCTCTTGATCCACTGAGCTAAAGCAGATTGCAGGACACCATCATCACACGCCCCTTTTTGTCACAGGTTGTCACGAAGGCCAATTAATGGCATGCTATTGCAGGCCTGATATTCCATTTAGCATCCAGCTGCATGCTGATTACAATATAGTTATGACATTAATATAATTACACATTCTATATATAATAGGCATTGTAGAACATATAATAACATAATATTGCAACAAAAGACAGTCTGGAGCACAAGTTCTGAAAATATGCACAGTTATTTCTTAATTTATTTTCCAAGCCTAATTTTTTCTCGTTCTAGCTACCTCCATTACACTGAGGGAAAAAGCAACACTCACCCAGATGAGATCACAAGAGTCCTGTATGAGCAAACAGAGCACCCCAGCCTGGATCACACCTGGTGAATGGGATAAAATCCTCCAGCAGAACCACACAACTCTCCCCCTGCCTCAAGGGTAGACAGCACCAGGAAAGTGCAAACCTCCAGACTCCTCAAACATGAGCCTGCTATCTCTGCAACACTCTCGGGCTGACTACATTAGAAACAGGAGAACAACTCCACGAAACAAACTCTCGTGTAATTCCTCATATCATTGCTGATGGACTAACCAAGCCATCTCAGAGAATTTCCCCGTTCATTTAGCTTGGCGTAAAATATCCAGTCCTTACGGTACAAGAACAATACAAATGGATAATCAGGGGTATTGATTTCATAATGATTAATGGATATTGTACAGTATCTTTTTGCACTCTGCTTTCCTTACACAGCCAAGGCTCCCACTAACGTCACGGGGAGTTTCTCGAGTGAAGAATGCTGGACTAGGTAAATGTTTTTGCACTTCAGGGCATCTTGCTCCGTTTGCTTTGTGCGTAATAAAAGCTTATACTTGTACAGTAATTTAGCATTTCTGAATAAACAGAAATTGTGATTCATAATTCTCTATCTTCTTGTCCTCATTTCTCAAAAAAAAAATAAAAATGAGTCACTGTTGTTTAATCCGATAATTATGCAAACACTAAATCTTACACTGGAGGAGAAAATGTTAACACATATTGAAAAACTAAAATGTGTAGAACTATAATCTGTATGATAAAATGTATTACTCTGTTTAAAAGGATTGTTTTACAGAAGCAATTAACAATCAGCAATCATACAGTTCAGCCCGGTGTTTTGATGCCATCTGTTGGAGTAAGGCTTCACATTCCCTCGAATGAAGCTATAATTTTCCGTTTATGATTTCATTAGATGCATAGAGTGTAACCGCTACAAAAAGAAAGAGGATTTCACCAAACACTTTCATTTTAGAAAGAGCTGCTCTAAACATTTCTGTTTCACACAAATCTTCTCCCGAGAGGACAGGAAGTTGGCAAATTTGCAGTCATTTCCAGAACTCAGTAACACATCCTAGAGTTTGAAGAAATGTGTCAGAAGCTTTATTTCCTACTAAAAAATTTCTGAAAAATTAATTTTAGAAACAAAACACATTTCATTTCACTCAAAAAACTGCTGTAAAATTTACTCAGAAAAAAAAGATTTTTTTTCTCTTCATGTCCAAAAACTATAGTGATGTTTTTAGAATGGAATGAGTTTGTTATTTTATATGTCTCACAAAAATACATTTTCCAGTTTCATAAATTCATTAAATGCTTGATTAAATCTTTGGGGGATTTTTCACTACACTAGGGGGAGCCAGATCACTACATTGTAGACACAATTAACTCTAATCCTCTAAAAAGATTCTTTTAAAAATAGCTTTATAATCATCTCTAGCTGATAGACAAAACATATTTCAATATGGTATCACTAACACAGAAGTCCCACAATATACCATGGAATATTAAGTAAATAATAAAAGCCATAGAAATAAATTAAAATTACTCTTACTAGTTTTTTATTATATCATTGTTATTATTAAATAGCTTGCTTCAATGTATGCAGGGGAAAAAAAAAAACAAACATCAAAACCCCAAATCAATCACCTGAAAACCAACCTAAAATAATTCTGGTTTTCTTCCTAGTACCACACATCATGCAGATTCATCTCTATAATATTGGCCATTACATTATTAATTCAACACTAGCATAAATAAGGAATGATATTACACTGAATGCATAATTATTACATTTTTCTTTTGCACTGATACTCATGAATTACACAGAATTTTTTGCTAAGAGTAGAAGGAATAAATTCTGATTTTACTTCTCATGTGCCTACAAGTTTTAGTCTTCTAAGACAGACCCATTTGTAAATCTTTCATTTTTAAAGACTCTAATCAGTTTACTCTGATAGCAGGAAAATCTCATTCCTAAAAATAAAAAAAAAAATACTTGATCTGATAAATGATGATTTTAATTGTTGATCCCTTTCAAGCATTATGGTGAAAATTGCCCACTCAGTCACAGCTTTCAAAATCAAGAACATACAAATGTACATGGCTGCAAAATTATGCCCAACTGTACAGACTTCAAAAAACCCAACTACCCCACCCATGCCAATTCCACAGATGTCAAAGAGCTTCCTAGAACAAGGCAAAACTACTTATGAATTGCTAAAGGACCCACAAAGGCAGATGCCAGACACTGAATTGCAGATGCTGATAAAGAATGAGCACAGTGATGTGATACTGTGTGAATCTGCTATATCTGAAAACAATGACTTTGGTTAAAAATAGGTTCCAAGAGCCTCTTGTTCAAATAGAGATCTGTTTATTCACTCCAAGGAGTCAAATATCACGCAAACCTTTTATGCGACTGAAGTTAAATTAATTATATGGGGGAGAAATTTAGCACTTGTTATATTTGCAATCATATATTTAATTAAGAAAGAACCTTAGGATCTTGAAAAAATGTATTCTTTTCATTTTTTTGGCCTCTTTCATTAGCATACACAATTATCTTTGGGTTTTGTCCTAGATCTCTCTTCTGGTAATAAATGTTCATACTACCAGATTTTTCTAGAGTACATTTTCCAAACCTGGGTGTTTCACAAAAGTTCATTCTTTTAAAACAAGGAATGCTTTCTAGTACTAAAAGAAAACTGATAAATATAAGCATCAATATTTATCTTAACAAAACAATTTTTTTTTCTGCTATTTCACCACTTCATTTGCATCTCCTACTCTCCACCCATGATCTATTTTTTCCCTTACTCCATCCCCCACCAGGGGATGAGCTGCCCTGTACATCATTTGTCATTCATATTTCCAGTTAAATCTCCAGTAGAAAGTCCTAGGCGTGGCTTTCAAAGATTATTATTAAAACAATAAAAGGAAGGGGAAGGGTGAGAAAGCCCCAGACTGAGGTCCTTTGAGTCTGGTCTGGCTTGGCCAGGATTGTAATGACAGAAACATCGGTGGGAACAGGAGTATAAAATGGTTGTGCAGCAGATGCTGCCTCTGGCTTGGAAGCAAGGTTTTACCAGGTTGATTTCTTTATAAACCCAGATTCAACTCCTGTGTGAACAGTAACTTGTATCTCAAAATGTGACCCTTAAAATCCAAAGAAAATTAGATTTGATCTAATCTGTGAAGTCCAGAAACAAATCTGACATGACAGAATGAGATGTTGGATTCAAGAAATACAGCATTTCACTCATGAATATGAATCAATAGCTATGAGAGAAGGAAACTGGATCTCTTCAGGGTTTCCTGGATGACATGTGTCCATGGCTCCTATACTGTATTAGGCTGAGAGCTGCAGAAATATTTCCATTAGAAACTACTTTGGATTCTTTTGAAACCTTATTAAAAAATATAATAATGCTATTATCAGTACTTTTCCCAAGCTGCAAATACCCTACACACAAGCATACCAAACAGCACAAACATATTTTATACTCATTGCCGTCATGTCTTCACTCTTCTGCACTAAAAGGAACTTTTCTCATATTCAACATGATGCACATTTGCATTTTATTAAATTAAAATCAGAAATTTTGATAGAAAATCATGTGCTGAAGGCAAGGGTGTAAAGAGACAAATGTTACTTGAGTGAAATTAACAATATTTTTTTCTGTTCTTACTCTTGTGCAAAAGGAAGTGTTTCTAATTTCAAGAGATCTAGTGACTGATTGAATCTGTCACCTTTTTTCACTAAAAGAGGATCAAGGTAATTTTCATGTCTTAGTTCACCAGCAAAAATCAGTAGTTATTGACTACAGTGAGCACAGAGAGCAGGCAGTAGGGACAACCACTTCTGATCTTTTATTAGGACTAAATGCAGAACCTGCGAAAACTGGTCCTACACTGAAATTATGTTTTTTCCCAGGCATTCATAATTCTGTGAATTACTGAATGAACTAATTACACAAGTATTACTGCTGCAAATTTTTATTGATTGTATACCTTATCTACCTAGAAATAGCTCAGGCATGTTCTACCTCTGTGAAAGAGCAAACCTTGTAGGGAGGTGAATTCTGTGTATTATGACCTCGTTTTACTGCCCAGCTACTCAGAAGAGTTTTGCAACTCAAGCAGTTCAAGTTCTTGGATGAAACAAAGTAAATTTTGCAATTTGTAGGTCCAGAATTAGAACTTCTCACAGATCTGGAATGATAAGGAACATGTTCTTACAAAAGCTATTTTGAGGAAAGGTTTGAAATTATGAGTATAAAAATCACTATTGAAAGCATATTTTGATTATAACCTGAATTTCAGCTGAGTTAGAACAATAGCCTGTGCCTGTTCATCATCCTTTACCAATAGTAACTCTTTTTTGTCAGCAACCTTCTCCCATGTAGTTTATTATATCCTAAGTAATGACTTCAGGAGGGAAGATAAATTAAAAGATGAGACTTTTAAAAATCTTGTATTGTGAGAAAAGTTTAAAACAAACAAACAAAAATCTTACAAAACTCAACTAAAAACCCCACAAACACAACAGTATAAAGCATTGTAGTAAAATTCTTTTTAAGATTATGAAATAATCACATTAATAATTCCTTAATGCCAGCACTGTTTGCCTGCTGATATATCCAAATATTTTTCTTGATATGTCTGCCTCAGCATTACACTAGGAGATCGTGTTTTGCATCTTATTTAATATTCATTTCAAGTATCTTTTGGAAGAAAATGCTTCCAGGGATACAGCCTTACAATTCAATTTCTGTCCCAGAGAAATCACTGTTTTGAGATAGTGGTGTACTACCTCACAATGACTTCCTGCACAAGGGGAAAATTTTGGTCACAGTTTATAAACATCTACTGCAAATGCTTTAATTTTCAGATTGTTCTCTGGATTTCTGGGTTAATTTTTGCCTTCCAGAGAAGAAGGAAAGATGAATAAACTACTGCCACAACAGGCACACTCTATTTAATATGTTATGAGTACAGGCACATTATCTTCAAAGGCAATGGTTGATGAACAAAAGAGCACAGGTTCATTTGAATTAACCCCCAGTGAAAGTCACAGGTGTTGCACAAGAACATGGCAGTTTCTCCTCTCCCTGTTCCTCTCACCGTGGACAGCTCCTTAACAAGGGCAGTGGTTTGCTCTAGCAAAAGACATTTCCAAACAAATTCACTTGTTAGATGAAGATTCTGACAATTTTTACTAATTTAAGAAAAAGTGACAAGAGAAAGAGAAACATTTAATATTTCATTTAAAGCAAAAATATAGAAATAACTGCTCAGGAGGTTTCACAAGTTTTAACATCAAATGACACTACAGCATCCTGAAGCTCAAAAGTGACCAGTCATTTTACTTTTTTCTAAAATTATAACAACTCATTAGTAACCGGTAGTTGGTTGGGTTCAACAGCTATTATGATAAAGGACAGACTTTTCCTCCAGCTAAAGCATGTGCAGTATCAGGTGAAGTTAACAAATGAGTTCTCACAACCTAGGTCCTAAATATCTCCAGGGATGCCTACTACCAAAAGTACGACATAGGTAATATAAAAGTTATTTTAGTTGAAAGCAAAAGTCAAAATTTTACTTCCAAAATGTTTTAGCATCTACTTTAAACAGTTTGCATTACTCTGTCCCTCAACCTCCTTTGCCAAACTCAAAGCTTGTTATAATTGAGCTGAGAGAAGGGGTTTTATTCCTTCCATGAACTTAGTGTAGCATTACAGCCTATTAACCACTCACCCCAGAGTTACTTATCAGCTACCAAAAATTATTTTCTGGCAGAGTCAGTCCATCAGTATGAATTCAGTGTATAAATGTATGTCTAAGTCTTGTACCTGACTTTAATTTATCTAAGGAATCTCTTATTCATAGCATGTGAACAACATTCAAAGCATGGTTAGGATGGTTTTGTACTTAATAAATTGTTAAAAAAAAAAAAAGGTTCTGAGAGTTAGAAGACTAAATTCTATTGATTTGAATATTAGTGTAATTCCACCACTAAGTAGCTCCTACTATTGGTATCGTCTACCATTAATCATCTTAAATATCATCTAACATCTACATCAGCTGAAAATAAATTCAGATGCCTCAATCTAGTCCCTGGCAGGTACTCATTAGCATAAGAAAACTGCTCCATGACTGCACACTGATGATATTCTATGTTCATGAATGACTTAAAAATCAAAAAGATACAAATCAAGGTGCAATTTTCAGAAGTCAGCCTTTCTACTGTTTTTTTTTTTCCTGCATTTGTTTGTTTTCTTAACATAAACCCTCTCAAGTGTACTACAGCCTTACACAGGTAAATCTGGACAAGAAATTGTGTCTCATACACTCAGTTTTAGTAGACTCAATATCTCTCTTTATCAGTGCAGAATTCATCTAAAATTTTTATAAAAGACAAATATATTTGTGATCTACTAAAACTATAAGAAATAAATTTTAATAGTGAATGCTCTAGACAAAAAAGAACTTTGAAATCAAACCCCTACATTTCAAGAACTGCTAAGATTATAACCGCTCACATGTACACCCTTAAAAAAAAATCAAGTGAATATAGACAGTGAGAAATCTATGAAAATATCAACAGAAATGACCTTTTAACTAAAGGTGTGTGGAAAAGCTTTTATCTGAATTTTTGCTGGAGTACCTCAGAAATATATGTGATCAGTTATTCCAGAGAAAGAAAACAACAGGTTAGGTACTTGTTGAACCAAGTAACATAATCTGCCCTGTGAGTTCTTAGTTTATTAATAAACAAGCCAACAAACACAGTCTTAGATTACCTATACTACACATATCAGAAAACATCTGTAGCAAGTAGTTTCAGTTTAAATTCTGCTTTTTGTCCAGATGACTCACATCCACAAAGAACAGAAAAACACTATTTACCTTCACTTTCTTTTCTGCTGTTAGAAACAATACCTGATCTAATTTATTTTCCATAGTCATTCAAAACAGTCAATCTTTTCCTTGAAAACTTTGAGGATAAGTCAGTCTCACTGAGCAGCTAAAACAAACAAATACATCAATAAACACATAATCTTCTATACTCAGACATGAACTAAGGCAGACAAGATGAAGGCATTGCAATAAAAACATCTTAGGAAATTTAGTGTTCAGGCTACGGTGGTCAGAGTCTGCTCTCAGTTTCACAAAGCATCTGCTTACAACAGCATTTATTTAAGGGAACAAGACTCATGATGATCACTGGTCTAAGTAATGCCAGAATGTGGCACTGAAATTACATCTTTGCTTTTGGAACACAAGCAAGGCTTAATATACTTTTCAGCTGGACTTGCAGCTCAAACATGTTTTAGCTCCCTCTCACAAGGTTTCCAGGAAAAAATGCAAACCAAATGGAAGTCTTATAAAATACATCATATGCATTCATCAATAGGCTCAACTAAGACATTTCTCAAGCTTTTAATTTTGATAAGAATATTACTAAGTTTAAAATACAAGTCCCTTATATGCCTAACATTCAGGAGACTGAAAAATGAACGGATGTCGTCCCTTTCTCATATACACATAGAATTCATGCTGCAAGAGATTATGACTACTACAGTATATCAACATTTTATTCACTCTTTAAAACATGAATATTTAAACAGAAGACATTTTTCCCCATGCAGAAGCCTAAATAGAAGCTCTTATCTGAAATAGTAAAAGCTGTTATTTTTTTTTTTTTTCAAGAGGTTTTAGACTGTATAGAGATAGTTACATACACAGGCATCTCAAATGAGAGGGCACCATACATACATGTAATTGGTTGCCTTTTCTTTTTCCTCTGCAGTCTGTACAAAACGTGAAAATGTGCCTGCTTCTGACTAGCCATTAAAAGGCAGTGGTTGCACCATACTGTGATTTGGGGAGCTGAAGAAAATAGCCAGAACTGACTGATATCTGATAAACAGTAACAGGAGTCAGTTTATTGCACCAATCGTTAAATAATGGTGCTGATTATAAGGCTGCTAACTGCAGATGCTGTAATTGTCTGTCATAAATCTTAGTCATTTGTGACAGGAGCACAATGAAAGAGAGCATCTGCTTGAGGGCAAATGACTTCTGATAAATATCAGCTCTGCTAAAATGTACTTGGATGTGTCTCAATATTTTGGAGAGCCATTCATGTTGCTTCCACAAATGTGAAGTTATTATTGGTTTGTATTGATTTTGCCACCTTGGTTGTTTTTTTCTTTTTTTTTTCTTTTTAAAGAGACAGAGTCAGAGAGTGACTCAAGGTTGAGTTGAATTGAATCTCTGCTCTTTATCTGATCTACTCATTCCTCTCAAATGCATGCTTGAGTGGAAAAAAAAATAATTGCACTTTTTCAGAAGATTGCTGTGCAGAAACACAGCCTGGAAAATTCAATATGTAGTTCAGGTTTTTATTTTTTCTCTTAAAGCAACTCCTTACTGAAGGAAAATAAGCACTTTTAAAGCATTGGTTTTGAACACAAGACGTTAAAAGGATTTAAAGTAGCTGAAGTAAGAGTCAATTAAGCTAGTTCTGGAGAATAATAATATGCAAATTAAAAAAGCTATCTGAAAGTAATTTTTTTGTTTTGAGCATAATTAACAACATTTTAATTTCCTGTCCAACCTATAAGAATACAATAAAGCCAGCTAAGTTCTTCCACCCTGTCCCTTACTGAACAGTGCTTTAGTTCTTAATCTTACAAACGCTTATCATTCAATGGGAGATTACAGTATAATTTCACTATCACTGAGAGTGCTGCATTCACATATTCATATTTAAATATGCATTTCTTTGTGATACTCTTAACATATCTTCAGTCTTACACTGAAAACATTTTCACAAGTAAAGGTAGTAAACCTGAAATTTAATATTGAAAATTTTACTGGTAACAGACCATTAAAACAGATAATGGCTTTCCCTTCCAGAAATTCCTTGTTTAATTCAATGATCAGTGCTTAACCTTTGCAACAGATTAATTTGGATTCTACTGGCAGCTGTTTCCTTCACTGCCCAACTGCACATATAGCCAAAATAGGTGAGACTCACATGTTGCCCATGCAAAACCTGTTGGAGTAAATCGATTGCAGCCACCTGATGGCAGCCTGACCCACACAGTTACAGGTCAAGCCACAGCCTCGGGGCTGCACAGGGCTTGGGATAAGCAGTAAAGCTGAAAATTATAAACTTAGTGAAAAATACTATTTTCTACTCTTTAAATAACTCTAATAGGAGGCTAAGACTAACACAGCATGGAGCCATATGTGATATCCCAACCCCTGCCATCGGTGAGGTTCAGACTTTGAGGTTTGCAGCACAGACCCCATCACCTGATCCAACAGAGGCAACAGCAGCAGCAGCAGCACCTGCCTGTGGGCCAGCAACTGCAAACCAGTCAAAGCACATGCAGGGCAGAGGATCCCAGATGACATCTCTTGCCATGAGATAAGAGGGAAACTCTTCACCTGGTTTATACCTAATAAGATTTAAAATAAATAATACCACCCATCACCCCCCAAACAACAGAGGAAATAGAGGATAATAAGCAGGAAGATATTTTCATAGCAGTGAGATGTGAGCAGTAGCAGGTCATGAAGAAATGTGATAACGTCTACGCTATTTGCAGTATTTGAAGAAATGAGGTTACCAGAGCTAGTGGGGGAAAACCTCTAATTGGAATGTCATGGAAGACTGATACAGTACCAACTCAATGAGGAACAAAATGGCAGAGGAAATTAGTGCAGTTGGGATACAGCTGTGAAGAACAAACACTCCCTTTTACCAAGGCATACAGAGGTTCCAAGGTGACTCCTACCATTTGGTCATAGAATAGATTGTTTTATGGAAACACCAGCTCAATGGCCACCTGTAGTCAAAAAAGTCAGCTAAACATTGAGAATATTTTAAGAGAAAAATAGCGGAAAAAAAATTGTGATTTTGCATCATTAATACTTAATGCAGTTCTTGGCTTTCCCTCCCCAAATTAGGCAACAGAAACAGCAAAGATTTTGAGAAGACAGCAAAGACTGCAAAATCTGGAATAGAGTCTAGACATGAGGGATATAAAAATCCTAAAAATTGAGCAAAATATGAGATACAGCAGTTTAAAAATCCACTGAAGGATACAGAAGTAAACCTGGAAGATGAGGAAGTAGTCTGAGGAAGTGTTATGGTGTGAGTTCTTCCATTCAATGGTTATCCATTGCTGGTCTCTGCCAGAAATGAGGTATTGAGTCAAAAGGACTTTGGGTATTAATAAACTTGATAAAAAGGGGCTTGCATTGAATCACAATTTTACTTAATGAATTGGCCCAAAGGAATCCCTCCTCACAATAAGGCTGCACATGAACAAAAAGAAAAGCTGATAATAGTTTAACAAAAACTTGTTTAATGGCTTATTATATTTTGTCCCCAAGGATCATTTTCATTCTCTAATTCATCTTTAGTTTCTAAAGGTATATTAGACACAAATTGACCTCAGAAAAGTTTATTCCTTGAGCTGCATTTTTTTCCCATCAATATTCCTACTTCCTGCAGTACACTGCCTTAGCTTCCATCTCCAGTTCCCAGACACCAGTTTGGAGGTAAAGACTGTGATGAAAAGGCAACTGCAGAATGTATTCACTTCAGTCTAATAGAAAACATACATGATCCTTCCTTTCTCTCAGTGAAACAAACCCCCAAACAATCAACAAGAGAAACACAGAAAACAAAACACGGGCACACAACTGGTTTTCAAGTTCAGGGATTAGTCCCTATTCAACATCTAAGTACTTAAAATTATTTATAAATACAATAGTTATCAGACCTGTTGGAAAGGGTATCTTGTCTTTGCTCATGGCTCCAAATCTCTCTTGCAATGTGCTAGAAACAGGTTGTGAAACCTCAAAAGTATGAGATTTTTTTTTAAAAGCTAAATTTGCTTTCTTTGCCACTTCCTCATTAACAAACACATAGTGATTCTATTTCAAATGTAATAATTAGAATGCTTGTTTTGATCCTTTAACATTCACTTTTTCCTCGGCAATCAAGAAAGCTGAGATTCAGGCATAAGCCAAGTGCCAGGTAGGTAGGTTATTTCCTCCCACATGAAATGAAAAACCAAAATACTTTAGCTTTCTTTATATTCACTAACTTTTAATCACTGTCAGGTTATGGGTCGATATGGAAGCTGCCAGAATATGAGAGGATGCAAAGTGTTTGTCTGCAATTTAGGACACCAAATGGTGCCAAGAGAAGACAGGCTCAAAGCAAGAAATTTACAAGTGTTTGTGGTTGAAAAACTCCCTTGTAAGTCTAAATATCAACTAAATCCCTGCCCCTGTAGGTAAGAATTAACCATTCTTTTACTGGTACTGATAGACATCAATATTACTTATTTTTATGAACATCCTCAGATATTCTTTAGCTTACTGTTGGCCATGAAAGTTTTCTGTGTACATAAGCATTTTTAAGCTGATGCTACCCTGGAACTGCTGCCTGGGCAGAGCAGCAAGGCTGGGTGAGTAAAGCCCTGTGGAAGAGGTGAATCTACAACAGAGAAGCTCCTTGATTCAGCTGATTCCTGGAACACCAGCAGCAGAGGAACCTTTTCCCAGGTCTTTACCTGAGGCAAGTCCAGCAGCAGTCACGGCCTCAGACTGTAACCCAGACTCAGCAGCAAAACTTTTCAGCACAAATCTTCTTCAAATGCACTCAAGAAAACCACTACTGGTAGGAAGAACTAGAGTAAATTACATTGCCAAGTTAGCCTTGGAGCTAAAACTTAAAGTGTAAGTTTATTCCAGTTTAAAGTAAAACCTTTAAATCGGTGCAAATGAAAGTCTTCCATTAAAAATTACTGTCAAGGAACAAGGGAAAGCAGTATTCAGGCTTGAAACTGTTTCCAAAGAGTTCCCTGAAAGCTTTCACAAAACCCACAATAAAATCATCCAAATGACTCTTCTGTGACTGTTGAATCACATTATTAGTTTAGACATCTCCAGGAATTTTTACTCAAGTTTTACCCTTCGTACATGACTTGTTAAAGGTACACCTAAATATTTACAGGCTTGTAGGCAACTGGATTTCTTACATATTCTTTGGAGATAAAGATGAATGTAAATATTTCAAATTGAAGACAGAATTTGGATTTGGGAAGAAATAGTTTTCTTCTTGTTTTAGAAGCAGGCCAAAGGAACTTACTATCTATGTGAACAGAAACTATATGTGATGAATGCATAACACCACCTCAGTTTTTCCTAGAAGATAATTGCATCACGTTAATGGCTTTTTTTCAGAAAAATCTGTATGCTAACTTATGTGCTAAAAGAGCATCATTGCTTAATTTCAGTTTTAAAATAAAGAAAAATAAAATTGTGAGTTTGAATTACAGCTCTTCTTCTCAAATTCATTTCTTTTCATATCAGGTCCAAACAAAGAAGTCATAGCCTCAAAGTTTCTTTAGAATGAGAATCTTCCCTTTGAAAGGTTGCCTGTGCCTGTGCCGCTTGCAGGCCGCTCCATCCCTGCTGTGGAATGCCAGGATCAGCGGGATGCCAGGCTGTGCCTGGGAGGCCACATGGGCATTCCTGCGGGAGGGAGAGCACAGAGCCTATCCCGGGGCACTCAACGGGTTAAAGCCGCTGCAATATGCATTAAGCACATGTTTCAAGCCAGCAGGGTGCCAGTCTAAGATGTCCTCAAAGCCTAATTTGATAGATATTATGCCATATGCTGCTGCAAGTAGTTAGTAATAAAGAAAGTAAAATTTTTATGGATGAGCAAAACAGGAGCTCTTATGGATGGAGTGTTTTTAAGTCAGGTGTATAATTTACGTACCGTCAGACCACATGTAGAGTACATTACTCAATTGAACTTACAAGTAGATAGGAAGGCAGTTTCTTTTAATAAGCACTTCTTCAACTTATTGGCTCTACAATTACTTGCACCAATTACCAGCAGCTGCTGCCTGTTTGGTGTTTTATCTTAGACAAGGAGTTACATTAGTTTCTAATCAACAAACCATTCAAGGACTCTTTAAAAATATTTAAATTTAATTTCCTCATTTATTTTGAATTAACTGAAATACTGGATATTTTCATTGTAGTACTTTCATTCTTCTTAGGTTCTTCTCCCAACATAGATTTACTGTTGTAACATTTAAATTTTTATAAAGCCAAGAATACACATTATAATGTAATTGATATAAGTATTTATATGCAGCATCAACATTGGCCTTATTGAAAATGTATGATAGCTAATATACAGGTGATTTCTTGCCATAGAATTCATTATACTCCAAAACCTTTCTGACTTGTTCAAGTCTTTCAACATTCTTTATTATTTACCTGTCTGACTCTCAATTAATAGAGCGCTGGCTAATGTAGCAACAGAAAAATTACCATAGAAAGCAATTAAAAAGATAAATGAAGACACTCAGTTATAAGAAGAAAGGATTTTTTTTCCCTTTATCTCTAGATTTTCAAAATTATAGTTCTAGAAATCTCCAAGCAATTAATGGCACTTGAAAAACATCTTCCTATAACAGAAAGACTGGTATTTCTTTTGTAGTTTTTATTCACATTTATCCAAGGGAGAAAGAAAGGAAAAGAAACAATTTAAAACTGTAAGTATCAGAAGTAGCTGAAAACTAAGATGTACTGTAATATCAGACTCAGGGAGTTTTTCTGAGAAGTAATATCTGTTGATAACATGAGAGGGTACAGCTGCCGTTCCAGCACAACAGCCTTCCTCATAGAAAAGTCCTGGGGAACAACTGCCCTTCTAGGCAGAAAACTGTCTATTACAAAGAAAACAGGTAAAAATGAATAAAATATTAAATAAATAAAACAATAAAACCCCTACAATGAGACCAACCAAACCACACCACCACTCTTCGTATTTAAGGTCTTATCCCAATCATACCTCCTGAGTTTATTTTCTTAGGTATGGGGACATCCTGCACATTCCATATGAGCCATATGCTGGGAACTCAAAATCTGGCCAGATACCATTGGGATGGGCACCATTAGTGTCCAAGCCACTCCTGAGAGTACATCAGCCACAAGAGAAGAGACATCTTGCAACACGAGCCAAATTTGGGACCACAATTCCAGGTTTAGCACTCAGGAGAGAGAGAACATGACAATTCAGTGAAGTCTCTCAAATCCATTGGTACAAAATTATGCAAGTCCAAACCCAGTAAAATTATTTCAGTTTCCCATTCACACAGAGTTTTTTAATGTTTTCATACATTTCAGCTGTTTGAAATACATGAAGAAAACCCCTCTTAGTTTTTCTGAAATCCCTTATCAGCACATGCAAATCCTGTACTTATGTAAAATAATAAAACTAAACAGGGCACCCTGTTTCCTCTTATTATCTCTTAAAAAATAAATAATCAAAACTGTATGAAACCCAGAAAATTCCTTGAATGGGACCTCAGGATGAATACTTCATATAAGAAAGGAGTCCTCTGTAAATATCAGGACATTACAACTTTTTGCAGAACCCAGGACCAGAGGGGATTTCTAGTATACTGGCTCCAAATACAGACTTCAAGCTGTAATCACAGAATAAATTTGATTGTAGTAAACCTTGGGAAGTTATCTGATTCAACCCTTACACTTCCCAAAGTAAGGTCAACTTCAGGCTTGGCCTTGAATTGAATTTCAGTGAAAATGCCAACAGAAAATTGGAAAATTATTCTGCAAATAAAAAAAAATCAGAAAATTCACAGCGAGTATCAGCTGAAAACAGGTAATGAATCAACCTTTCATGTTTTAGAAGTTACTACATGTATACCCTTCCTCCTTGATCTTCTGCAAAACATGCAAAAAAAAGCTCTGAAAGGAAGGGGTCATTTTCTGGGATTTTACAGAACACAGGTAAATAGTAAGTCCTTCTTCAATCTTCCAAAAAGAACAGTATTTCCACAAAAGAGAAAGGTCCTCAGAGGAAGATCCTGTCCTCTCTCTACCATAGACTTACAACGTCGTTTCTCCCTCACACTACCAGTGTATTAAACTATCCAAGATGATAAAACATTTTGCCATTAAAGTTTAGAAACAAAGACATTCATATTTTTATTGCAAAATCCTTTAACTCCTGCAGTTAAATTACAAATTATCCATCTTTTAATGTCATCTCTCACAGCTGGGAAAAATCTAACCCTCTCAGGACTCAATCAGATACTCACATCAATTTGTGTAATTAACACTAAGCTTAATATCTCTCTTAATTATGACTGCAAACACTTTCTTAAAATAAATCAAACTCACTAACTTACAAAAACAAAACAAAGAAACCTAACACTACTTAAAAATTACTCACATAAAGCTTTGAGAAGATTAATTCAAAGCCTCTTATGCATTTAGATGAAAAAAAAAAAAGAAAAAAAAAAAAAAGGAAGAAAAAAAATATTCCTGAATCCTGAGGTTCAAATACCAGCAGGGTATTCTCAAGTTATTTGCTTGTACCCCTTCAAAGTGCAAGTACTACACCAGTTCAGCATGTGCCTTTAATGTATATGAGATCTTATTCCTGTCTTCCCATGGGTATTTCCTACTCCCACCCCAATGCACGTGAGGCATTAGATAATATTCTTGGGAAAATACACAGGGTTCTCACATATTTCCTGTAAGAAAGGTGGTCCATCCCACAAGCAGAATTGAACTCTCCACATATTTATTTGACTACTCATAATTTACATTCCACCTGGTCTTCTGATAATATCCTGAGGAATGACATTTTTTAAGCACATACACAGAATATCCTGCAGAGCACACACCAGGAATGTGGCTGCTGGTGTCTCTGGATGACACATTAGGGCGCTGAGAAAATTGTATGAGGATCTTACCCTCTCCCTGGATCAAACGTATAAAATGCCAAGCACTCATTATGCACAATCCTCTAAGCACATTAGTCATCCTGGGGGAATATACATTTACAACATAATCAATTTCAGAAATATCTAAAATTACACAAATTATTGCTAGTTTAGAGTTATGCTTGTAGGGAATGTGGACACTCCCGTAAACAAAAGGAAATAACAAAAATATCACTGATCTCTCACAGCTCCTTAGCACTACCTGAGCACTGGCATCACCTCATTGCACAAACACACCTCTGCTTATTCAATTACACACAGCACAGACACTTAAGGGCATAGAATTAACAGTGCTGTGTGATGCACTACAGAAAATGTTGCCAGGGACCCATGGCCAAAGCAATGTTTAGTTTAAAGCAGCTGTATCCTGCAGCCTGAGACTGCTCTTGAGCAGAGACAGTGAAGTCTTTAGCTAATCAAGGACCTCATTCTGCGAGCTCTTTGCCTGCCACATATCCAGTGACCAGGGTCAGTAAGCTGGAACACCTGCAACTATAGCAATACAAACTATTTTCTAGATTAAAGTCTTTCCCTTTGGAATATAAAAACATAGAGATATTTTTCTTCAAAATTAAAATCAATTATGGTTACTTCAATCAAGAAACAAAATTCAGAAATGACCAAGGCACCCAAGTGACAGCTGGAGTAGACTCCCACCTGTCATGATCCTCCCTCTTATCCATTTAACCCCAAAAAAGAAGCAGTAGTTGTTCAATCTGCTGCTTATTTTTCACATAGTAAATTTGCTTTTATAAGATAGCAATTATTTGGGTGTTCCTTGCAGTAGCACTTAAATTTTTTCTCTCCATCGTCTTAATCTGGATAGAAATAAAGGAGTTGTATCTTTTAGAAATTCCCAAGTGCCAGAAAATATCTGGAAAATAAAATATAAAATCCTCTGGTTTAGTATTACTTAGCCCTTAAAAAACATGGATACTACAATGCTAATCACTCCTTCCATTATGACGATTACATTATAACATTATAAGTATTCATCATAACAAAAATAAAGCCTTAATCTCAGTTATTCACACAAAATTACTTGATCTCTTCCTAGATTAAGATATTATCTTCACTGGTCATCCAGTAAGACAAATTTGACATCTTCTAAAATAGTGGAGAAACCTATTCAATTCTCAGCCATAAAAATTAAGACTCAGGTTCCAGAACCACCAGAGCTCCTCAGAGAAACTCCTAAACTACCAGAAGACCACCATAAACTGAGCCTCAAAAAATTCCTTCTGCTTAGTACAGATAATATTGTTGAGGCCACAAGAGAAAAGAGATTATGAATTCTTTTTGTGTTTCTCTACAGATTTGACTTAGGACTATGATCAAGTCTACTGGATCTCATCAAGTAACTGCTCTGAAAGGAAACAGAAAGAATAAAAAGAGGGATGAATGGAAGGGGTTATCAAGCTTAAAGTAGGTTCTGTTCATTTCTGTCTCATTCCTACAAGCTCTCTTAAAATGCACATCCCGAGTTCCCCAAGGAAAGACCCAAACAACAAAACCCCTCACGGTTCTTCAGGAAAGAAAATGTTTGTGCAAGAACTTTTTTTTTTTTTTTTTTTTTTTTTTACAACAGCAGAAATGGAATGAAAAAATGGAAAAACACAACAAATGTGTTCGCTTCTTTATCAAATGGTACCTCCTCAGTTCGTGTAATCATGCCCAGCAGGGCTTCAGCTGCCCGAGGTGGGCACCACAGGGTTCACTGCCATGAGCAAAGGCCACACTCGGGTTACTTTCAGTGTCTGCACTAACCAATATCCAAATGTGGTAGCTAAGGGCTGCTTTGTGAATATTAAGAAAAGAAACCACAAATTACAGACTTCAGCATTTGGTTAAATTCAAGGTGATTCTTACCACTGCCTTTTTTTTAAAGCACACATCTGTGATTCTTCTCATTGCCAGAATTAATGAGCACTGCCTATAATGTGTTGTGAAGCAGGCAGTGCATCATTACCACCTCCTACTCAGAGTCATTTTAACCACAATCTCACTATTTGGGTAGCTATGCTAATTAACAAACTACTATTACTGGAAAGATGGGATTTGCACGTTATTTCAATTGAACAGTAACTACTAAATTTGATAGGAGTTTGTACTGTTTTAAGAAGAAAAAAATTACATGATTTTTCAAAAGTCTAGAAACTAAGATATATAATTTAATTAAAAACTGAATTAATATTTATAAAAAGTTTGTTTTAGTTGTTTTTTTTGCTCGTTTTTAAAATAAATATTGGGCCATCTCCATGGACTGTTTGCAATAATTGATTCTGGGCTACAGCACTAGCATTTCTGACACTTCCTCTCCTTACCATTAAAAGCTGTGGCCTCACTGCTGAAGACGCAAAAGCAATGATAAATTCTAACACCAGATTGCATGTACACTGAACAACAAATCTAGGGATAGCCATGCAACAAGGTTCCAACAAGCAGTCATCTAAAAAGCAGCAATTACAAGAAAGCATAAGGCAGGTAGAACTGTAACCTTTTTCATACCATCACAAGCAAATGATGCCATAATTTCCTCACTGCTCAATGACCCCCAGGTTTTCACAGTAGAAGAACAGGTTTGATTTCACCCAGAAGTCATTCAAAACAATGAAGACACCAGGTTTAAGCTTTTATGCATTCAGACTGTACAATGGGCTTTATTCAAGAGAATAGGGAGAAGGTTGCATTGAAAAGTACTTTCATAATGGCCTATTCCTTTATAATTTTACTTTGTCAAAGGTTGTAGAGGTGAAAAGATAATTTACCTTAAGGAAAATAAAGGACTCTAGTAGTATTTATTTGTTTATCTTACAGATTTGTATTGAAGGATAATTGTGGGATTATCATTACTCTCAAGACAGGAATGCAATATATTCATATGTTACCATTGCATCAGAGTATTATTCTGTATTGTTCTGGATAAGAAAAATGTGGCCATCATACAACAGATTCAGACAGAATTTAATTTTTAAAAATCACATTTTAATCTCACATGCTGTTTTCTCAACCCATCATATACAATTTGTCCCATTACTGACTCCTGTCTGACTGCAGCAGGTTCCTGGAAGGCCCCTGAACACACAGTTCTAGTGCTGACTGCTGGGAACTGCAGCTAAAACTTGGACCACAAAAACATTTAGAGATTTAGATTTAGAGATTCCCTTCTTCCCTTCATCATCATCCTTTCTTGTAAGAACACCCAGGAATACAAATTTATTCCTAATGAGACTACAGAAAGTGTGATGTATTTATATCAGGGGTATAAATCAGGCTCTTTGTTGTCATTAGATTCAGGCTTCCCAGTAAGGTTTTATGAAAAGTAGTGAGATACCGTTCAGTATAAAACTAAAAAAAAAGGAAATAAAAGTAATCTGGCTTTATGTCATAATAGCTGTCATATTTCTAAATAAGTACTTGGTCCACCACCTAGAGTTCCTCTAGGAACTCCATAATCAGGATGGATAAATTCATATTCTATGCTGCAAAGGAGAGGAAAGACAAAAGTCAATGCACACAGAAATATCAACTTATTGAAAAACTGGACAAATTGCTTTCAACTGTGCCATTCATACACCACCCTCTATAAACATACAGAAGTTCTGCATCTAAAAATATGGTTCTGATATAAACATAAACCACAAACCACTTTTGTTCTGTCCAGCAAATAAAAGGGAGTTTTGGAGAGGTCTATTATACTCAGTAATGCTTGTTAAAACCTATTTAAAGCTGACTTCCTAGAGCAACCCTTAATTCTTCAGTATGCACTGGCTAATGATATAAGGGCGGCAAGCTTAATATTTTCAGCATAAACAATAAAGGAAAACAGATCCAACAATTTCATATCAGTATCAAATGGGTTCATCATTTGACAAACTCATCCTGAACACAAAAAAGCAAATATCTTTAATTTTAAAATACATTCAAGTCTGCTATTTCTCCTTAAAGCCCCCTGAGTGTGACAGAAGTCTCACTGGAAGAGTCAATACCAATTCCTGGGGTGAGGTACTACATGAGACATAAACTAGCTTTTCCTCTTCCGGGCAAATGAAACCTTGCCAAGTCACACATACTCAAAACTCCCTCCTTAAATTTCTCCCTGAATCCAGGTTCCTCTTCTGATTGGAAAGAATGACCATTCTACAGGCCACTTTTTGTCTGCGTCAGCAAAATAAGTTCTCTTATTATCTTCTCCTTCACCCACTTCATACCACAGACATATCAGAATTATTAAACTGTTTATTCTCATGCTTAGTTTTTAAAATAACACAGCAAGCCTGGACGCCAGACAGCAAAGAACAAAGCGGGTCATTAATATTGCAGATATTCCCAAGCCACACTATCACTCTGTTGCAGCACCTCCACGTCCACTGGAGGGTGAGCGGTCCGCACGGAACAGTTTAACAAAGCAAACCCCCGGGAGTTGCCAGGAGGAGACTGCACAAGTGAAGTTCCATCGCCTCCTCCAGAGCCGCCGTCCCGGTTAAAGTTCCATTTGCCAACAGCGACACCCGGTGGCACCGCGCGGCTGCGGGCTGGGCATTCCCTCCTTCCCAAGGGAAATCCTCGCCTTCGGCCGCTGGAATTTCCATCGGAGCTGCGAATTTTTCGGTCAAAGCGAACAAAGCGGTCGCCTGAGAGTATTTATGAGATGTGTATACAGGCTTTGCGAACTGCAGCAGGACTGGGGCTGCAAAGATCTCTTGGTTCTTGCTTGAGCTCCAGGTAGTCCAAAATGAAACATTTAACGCAGTTGGTGCCCCAAAGTTCGGATGTGAGCTCAGTGCAAAATTTCTGCAACTGCACAACTAAACCCGTGTAAAAAGCCGCCATCCACAATAATAAAAATGCAATTATTCTGGTTTCTAGTAGTTGGAGATAATTGTGTAAATATTGTTGCAATTTTTAGAATAAAATACTATCAAGAATACTCTTTTTACACTAGTATTTATCCACTAAAGTAGTTAAGGTGTATTATCTTCTTTTCATACTGTTTTTAACACACAGAGTTCCATGCTATGTATGGATCTTATGCAAATGCTCTTTGATTTCAAATGAGACTTTGCATACTAAGGAGTCTATTTTCCCATCAATGCAGAAGAGATTTACGCACATAAGTCCCATTACCATTAATGGGACTCACCCACATAAATCCCCTGCACATTGATAGACCCTTAGGATTTACATTGAAATGGGTCCTTTAGAGCCATTACAATGTCAACCTTTTGCCAGGATTTTGCGTATTAACAATACTAAGCAATACGTGGCAATCTTAATGTGTAAAATCCCAGCAAAAGGCACAACACAGAATGATATGAACAGAGCAAAAAAATTTTCACTCTTATGCTATTTAAAGATGATCTCTAAAGATTCTTTACCTGTCCATATGCCTATTGGTTGTTTTCCACCGTTACGTTCTTTATTAAAAATCCTACCTTCTATTTTCCATTACTATCCTCTTTCCCAAACAAGCACTGCTCCAAATCTGCTCAACAACATCAGGGGAAAAAGAAGTTTCTGGTTTTCAGCTGAAAACCATTAACTTTCCTTTTAGCTTGTTACAATATCTTGGCTTCCATTTTTTTTCGTTTTTTCTATTTTTAACTGGTGAGCCTACATTATAAATACAGTAGTATAAACTCAGTGGCTTAAGTGCAGCAAATAAGAAAGATAAGTAGACTAAAAGAGCATAGTAGCAGTACTGTATCTGTTTGTATGCAGAGAAGAATAATTCTCCAAACACAACACAGTATCAGTTTGTCCCTCAAAGCTATAGCAAGAAAATCAAGGTCACTTACATTCTCACAGGTTGTTAGAAACAATCACATATCACCAAACTAAGATCAGATGCCACCAAAAAAGCAACACGTATCACCTACACTCTCAGAAATACTTGAAACAGTTCCATTTTCCATGCACACAAAGGCAGTCAACTTTTAATTTGTGCCTAAATTTCCAAAGATTCACATGAGTGCTGTGGTGGTTAAAGAGAAATTAGAAACTAAAATATTTCTATAGAACTTTATCAGTAACTTGATTGCTAAGAAATCTACTTTACATAATGACAAGCTTACATGGCTGTTAGCCCACCCCTTATTGCCACTTTGACATGACCAAGAAGCTGGAGGATATATTTGAACAAGAATATTTATTTTACTTAAAAAAAAAAAAAAATTGAAAACTTAGGCATGATTTTTAAATGTTTTGTCTTAAAATTATATATAAAAATATATTTGTGGAGTTGGATTGCATTGCTAATATTTTACCATTCAGCAGGCACTAAAAGCACTGAATTGCTAAATGACAGATACCAGGACAAATATGTCATTAATGGGACCACCAAGTCACTTCAATCCTGAAAGTCTTTCCCCTCAGTACTAAACAGAAACTTCTAATTTAAGTTATGCAACACTTAACATCCAGATAACAGGCTGTCACTATTGTTGGAAAAGAACAATCCATAATAAGATGGAAATGGTGATGCAAACAATACCTATATTATATTAATAAAGCAAACAATTCTTATTTTACAGGCAGGGATGTTCAGGTCAAGAACCATGCTCTGGGTGACCAGCAGCAGCTCCAGCACCCAGCATCAGCCACTGCTTTCTGACTCTTATGGACACATCACTGCTACAAAGCAATAAACATTCAAAAGGCCCCTGACACTATTTCATGAAGAAAATTGTTTTACTCTTTAGGTTTAGGATCTGTCTTCCACAATACACAAAAAATGTAAGTAAATAAATAAATAAGTCGAGAGAGAGAGCGAGCACAAGAGAGCACACGCAAAATACCGGATAAGTAACCATGGTGATTCCTGATCTCGCACACAGGACAGAGCATCCACATTGTATGTGACCTTATTCTACTCCACACGTGAAGACTCCACTGCCTTCAGCATCAGGACTAGCATGTGTCATGATTCCTACAGGATCAGGCTCTTAGGACCAGATCTCCTAAGTTAATTGTATATTTAGGAAAATGACAGTTAAGCAGGCAGATATCTTTGTGAATTTGAGTCTTAGTAAACAAACAACAATGATAAAACCCCAAAGAAAACCACACCACAAACAGGTACTATGGTCCAGATGCACAAAAGAACCAAATCTCTGAGAGGGTTTATGTGTAATTGAAAAGCCTTATACCTAAAACCTGTAGAAGAATTGCCAGCATATTTTCCCCAACCTTAGTAAATCATCCCTTATTTCTCACAAATCAGATCAGGGCAGATCTTATTCATCAGCAGGCCCGATTATGATCCTGTTTACACAACTCTGTGGTTAAAACTCCATGCTAGTCAATAGCACTTTCAGAGTGACTAACACACCTACAGGTCAGTCTCTGTACTTTGTGATGGAGCTCAAGACACCCTCTTCCCTTTTCATTTTAAGAGAAAACACAAGATGGTGCTAGAGGTGGTAATGCTCTTTTTAATGCTGCATTTTCACCATTAGAGTCCTATCCAGATTTTGTAAAAGTAATCATTTGTTAGAGGAGATTTATACTCTCATATCCCAGATGCAGTGTCTATAATCACCTGGTAATGTGCTAGCTGGCAGTACCACCCATTTAAATTTGAATTGCTCTGTTTTGCAAATATATCATGATTCAGCAAATGGAAAATGTTCTCATGGAAGGGAAAAGCCCTAGTATGGGAGGGGCAAATCAGATCCTGAACCTCAAATGAGAGTTTACTTGCTGACTGAATGAAACAGGAGCAGAACAGCTTAGAACTGGCTTTGAGCACTTGATTCAGTTGTTCCATATCACAGCTCAACAAGCCCACAAATTAAAAAAAAACACCTCAATTAAAACAAAAATGCACGTTAGAATGGTTCCTTCTTGCTTTTGCCAAGCAGCTCTGCTTGTGTAAGAAAATCACATAATGACACTATCCAATTGTCCTGATTAAACAGAGCTTTGAACAAGCTCCTAACAGACCTTTACTTGAAGACTTTTTAGGGCTTGGAGTTTAGAAACTCATTGTAAATCTTATATTCATTAATGTCTGTTCATTTTCCTGGCCAGGAACAAGCCAGCTTTCCTCTTTCCCAATTATCCACCTTCACCCAGCCCCGGAACAATGTAATTTTTTTTCCATACTTGAATCAGTCCCTCCTGGAGCATGAAAGCTGCAGTTCAGTCCTCAAGCCCTTTCCTTCTTTTGAAGAGAGGGAGAGACAAGACAGAAAGGACAGGGACCAGCTTAGAGCTGAAGAATGCAGCAGCCATCCTATGCTATCAGACTTCTGTTCTCTCCTTCCTTCGCAAATGGGTTCAATTCCTGCTTCCTTAGGGGGAAGTACAGGACTCTTCCCAACAGGCCTGAAGAGCTGCTGCACTCAAGGAAAGAGTAGCCAAAAGTACTCCTTTGGCTCATTAAGGTTAAAGGGTGCATTGCTCCCACAGTCTGCAATCTCCAACCTCTGTTCAAAGCAGATTAATGAGAAGTATTTAACAGAGCAGGTCCCAGTGGATGAAGTGACATTGCTCAGGTTCCATTGTTATCACTCATGATAGGATCTTCTGTAATCAGCTGCTTCTACAGCCAACTTCATCTGTCTCTAATGACTGTGTAACAGCATTAATGTGCATCTCTGCTGGTTTATTTCTTGTATTTTTGCCACAAAGCAACCTTGCTGTGATGACACAGCGACTATATTTAGTTCCTGCTCTGTACTAAAGTATAATGCTCAGCTAAAAGTTTTACCCTCTCTGTCATTGTGTAATCTATATATAAAACTTAAAATACAGTTGCTTGCCAAAAGGCAGGAGGTGGTGATATTTCTGTAGCTATAGACAGTAGTTACCATGTACTCAGAATTACACTCGTATTAAAAAAATGACACACATTACTGTTGCACAGTGAACTTCTATGATTTACGTGTCATCTTCTTAATTTTACTAGTCAAAATACATTTTTAGCTATTGTTCCTCAACAAAAAAAATGTATATTACTAATGCTAAGGTTGTGATGTGAAGTGACAGAAGCCAGGAAAATTCAAAGTTACATCTGACACTGTATCCTTTACTCACACCGTTGGGTTAAGACAAGACAATGGCTGTCTACACTTGCAAGTTCCCAGGCTTTGTTAAATATGTATCATACCCTTCACATTCATTTAAAAAGCGTCTCTCTTCTTTTTTCCTTAAAAAAGGGATTTTAAAAGTGGTTTTGTTCCTTGATACAATTTGTAAAACATTGAAGAAATGGAAGAAAAAGCAATACATATTGCTTTAAAATTCAGATATTTCATATATCATTTTAGATGTATATTGCACCACCTTAATGATATACCAGGTGCAGTTCTGCACTGCAGAAAATCCAGGCTTCATGCTTCTTCCCAGTTCTTTACATTTTTGCGACGTACAACAAATGGGACTTACCAGCCCCAAACTGAAGAGTCAGAAAAGACTTTCCAATACCTCACAGGGAGCCTGACATGTGCTCTCCATGGAAGACAGAGGAAGACTGGATCAGAATTTAGTGCTGGGAGACTGAATTGAACTCACCCCTCTTTTCAGATGTTTTGTAATCCATTAAGAAAAATCCCCTGGCTTCCATATCCAAGGACCCCACAATAAAATTGGAAGGTGGGGAACTGCAAGTACAGGCACAGACAGAGAGGTGCCCAGATGAGACAGTGTGGGGAGCCAGGTAGGAACAAACATATCTAGAATAAAGTGCCTGACTGTTCAGTTTTATATTCTACTCTATTGAAAATATTGATTGTTTATACAACCTATTATCCATAGGTATTAAATATTTGTCAAATTATTTATTTATCATCAAAATACTACCAGTATTTTGATGAGACTAGATAATAGTGGAGAACAGATTAATGAAGTGAGTTGCCTATGGCCATTAAAATTTCTGTGGCAGAAGAAAAGAAATTTAAGCAATTTCTGCTTCTTTTGGCCTTCATACATGAGCACTTGCAGCTACTAAGAATGTAAAAACAGAAAGAATACAGGACTTTTATGAAGTTCTTTGATTATATTACAAATTTGATCAAAAACATTACAGGAATAACCTAATGAAATTGCAAACACACACACAGGGAGCTGATGGAATCAGCTAACACACTGTAATCTTTCCTTTCACAAGCAATGCAGTACCCACAGCAAGTATTTGCTATCTACAGTTATTATGTCAGTGTAATACACATAACAGACTGTAAGTTTGGAAACCATCAATGTATTTTACTGCCTTAATATCTCCCAACTTTTACACAATATCCCTTTAAAATTACTATGTCTAGCTCTTTATTTTAATGGTATGATGTGACAGATCTTAAGGAATCTGTTCCAACCCAGTAACTCCTACTTTCACTCCCACCCAAACATTCAATCTGTGCATTACAGCTACTTTTCATTTTATAACTGCTCTCTTTCATTTATCTGTAATAGGCTGAATTTACATGGCAAGTTCCTGAAAGCAAGCAAAAAAAGATGTTGTGTATTCTGTTTTAAATCAAATACATTTTAACTTCGCTCTCTGCTGCAAATCCATTCAGGGTTTACACTGACTCAACAATTTCCTGTATCCACTTTTGTATGCTACCAATCCCCCCATACATTCTCTTGCATATGGAGGCCATGCATTTTCCATAAACAGAGACAAATATACTTGACTGAAAGAAAACACTCAAAAGAACTTTCATGTTGCAACATTTTTAAGCTGAAATTCTTCAAGAAATTTATACAAAACCAAAATGACACCTCAGTCCCTCACCATGTGCATTTAACAGGGGAAAAAAAACTCAGATTACAGTTTCTGTCACTTATTTTAATTTTTCCCTGCTTCAAATGCCACAACACTTCCCAGACATTATTTAGTCAGCAATCTGCATACCTGTTCTACCAAATAGCTTTCAAATTTCCCTTTAGTCCATGTTTGCTGCCCATGCATTTGCTGCTTCTAACTGACTTGTACTGAAAGCAGCCTGTGTAAGAAAATTCACACCTGGCCTGATGGACACCAGAGAAGCTGCACTGCAAAGCTTTGATGAGAAAAGCCTCAGAGATGCTCAGGCAGAGAAAGCAGGAGGCATTGGTGCACAAGAGTTGGTAGAACAGAGTTTTTGCAAGGATTTGCTTCCTTAAACTGTAAATGGGCATGTTTTGCACAAGGACAGGGTTTATGCTTTCTGAATGCATAAATCAATGAAATTCAACCACCTTCAGGTTTCCAGCTCAAGAGGTACCATCATACACTGTCAGATCTAACAATGCAATCACGATGGAACTTAGTCTAATATTCTTAGTCCACTATTTTTCATTTTTGAATCAAAGAGTGATGAGAATTCTTATCACACATCTTGTGAACCACAGAATGGGCAACAACAATCACTTCATATAGCAAACATACAATCCTAGAAGTAGACAAATATTTCCAGAGCTCTTCACACAGATGTACCATCTCCATCAGATTCAGAAGTATTTTACTGACAGTACAAGATTAATTTCACAGATCTGCAAGGTTAAGTTAGGAAAATAGTGCTACTTTATAATTAGCACATTTCCACAGCATTTAAGACTTGCATTAGCCTGATGAAAAGTCTTTAATGTGTTATTGCCCATGAATTTATCCTGCCTTAATCTCCTAAATTGAAAGAGGACCTTTGATTGTAAGGTTGCCAGCCAGCCAGTATTTTCCTGGTACAATTATTTCTATGCACATACATAAGGCTAGCATAAAAATACTGTTCTGCTTTCACAGATAAAAGGCACAGAAGCATCTAGAATCTACAGTCAAGAACCGGGTCTGTTACTGCATATATAAACAGACACCAAAGCCATCAGTCAGTGGCCTAGAAAGGTATCAGAGGTACACAGCAGTAAAGAAAGAAAAGACAGTGTTGAAAAGGGACATAAAAAAAAAATGAAAAAAGTTAAAAAAACCTAAAAGACATATTCTTGGTACATCATAAAATTCTTCAGTTTGAAATAAAGGGAACAAGAAACATTCCTATAAACCCTTTGTCTAGAGCTTTGATGATTTCAATCAAATTCTACCCCCTAATACTTAAATAAAGAATATTGAAAACAAGAATCTAAGATGCAGTTACATACATCAAATGTATAGTGTGCATAAAATGCAAAATGAGCATGACATGTTATAATCTCAAAATTAGTTGTGGGTGGTTTTGTCTATACAGAAACAGGGAAAGGACTTTACACCACCAGTTTGTGCTTGCCCTTTACTTTAAAAAACAACTTTTGTCCCAGGCTCCAAAAATACCTTTTCTTTGACTAGCTGAAATTGATGGTAGAATTAGTGAAATACAGCCATAGCTATCCCATCCCATCATTAAGGCAGCAATTTAGCACCAGGTGCACTCTGTTTCATACAGAGGGGCTCCACTGTCCTATGCACAGTTAAGGATTAACACGCTACTGGAGCTCCAGGAAGATGCTGCCACTCTAAAGGACTTTCTCTGCTGCCTCTCAAAGCCCCTGGTTCCTGTTAAACAGCATTAAGAAACAATGGCTACAAATAATTTACACCGCAAAAAACTCCTGCAATTTTTACCAGAAACAGATACTGCAATCTGCTACAGACTGTCCTTGTCACATGGATGTGATAAAGCAACAGTACTTGGGAGCTTTCTGCATGTAATTCACTAACAACCAAAATTAACCACAGCTCAGATCAGGATATGATTTAAACCACTTTCTTTCAAAGAACAAGAAGAGAAAATATGTGAAAATACTTTTTCATAATTCTCCAGATTGAGTTGGACTGCTCAGAAGATGGCATGGGCAGTGGTGCCATTGTGGCTTCCCTGCACAGCATGGCACAGGGAATGACTGTCTGGAGCCTTAGGTATCCCTGTGAGCAGGATACTCACTGGAAGAGTGAAGAATGAATGATATCCAACAAAACACAGCACCCTGTATGGCTGTTCAAAATATCCCACCTTTTACAGACTGACTGCAACAAAACTATTTTACACTGAGTTATGTTTTTAAGTGAGGTGGAAGGGATGCTCGCCAGTTAAAATCAGAAGTATCATCTTCAGGGCTACAAGCACTTGATACTGAAATGGACATGCCTCAGCATTAACATAATGAGTTCACATCTTCAACTCCCTGAATCAGTTAGAAGGGATCCCAGTGGAGACCTCTGAGGTGAAAAGCAGTCTAGCAGTGTGCAGCAAATAACACTTTTACATCTGAACCCTATTTCAGATCAAGTTTTTTCAGAGGTTGGTTACAAGACACCTTTCTCCTCATCTTCCAGCTTTATAAGTCTGAGGACAAATTGTAAGTAGAGAACAATTTCATATTGCTCCTGGTATACCCTTAGAGACCCTGAAGAAGTTGAAGCCACAAATATTCATCTGTGTGTCTCCCAGGTCTGCTTTATTATAACCAGGAAGATAAAAAGATAGTCCCACTGTGCCACAGATTTTATGATCTTTGAATAAAAAATAACAGCTAAATAGAAAATGGTCAGTTTTATAAAGTCTTCCATATGCAACAAAACTATAAGAACAGTATTGGAACCTTTTTCAACATATCCTACAAGAAATTTGCAAATAAAAAGATAGTTTTAAAGACTAGTTTGATAAAAACCTTTTATCTTGAGTCTTGTATATTAATCCCTGGGCAGATTACAATGAAGTAATTTATTGGACCATTTTGTAGAGAGAAATACTTCCCACGAACAAATCTTTCTGTATCACCCTTCATATAACATGAAATATTTGCTACCCACAATGACTAAAGGGAATGTCCTTGTAAGTGCTCAAAATAACATCAAGAATTTTTTTAGGTATTTTGCAGGTGTTCTATAAAACCACAAGGAATAAACTGTTTCAAAACCCCCACAGAAGATCACACAAAATCCTCCTAAAACATACTTTATCACACAGTTCATGCTGAACAGCAAATTTTTAAATTCATTATAGACCTGGCTAAACCAAACTCACAGTGTATTGGAAAGGCATTAGTCCAACAGTTCTAAGTGACCACAAAAGTATCTATACCTGTTCTTAAATGCACTGATCCTGCTGGCCCATCCCTAAATTACCATTAGAATTTTGAAAGCATCCTAAGATATTTAGGGATGGACCTCATGACTAAAAGGGAGCACTGTGAATGCTACTTTACTTTTCAGAGATCAGCAATGCCACAGTTCCCCCTTGGTCACTGAGCATTGCCAGCGGGAAGAAACTGAACCAGGATTTTCCAGCAGCACTGCAGCCAGACCCTGGTTTGCTTATCAGTGCCTGAGTGGGAAATCTCACTTCAGTGCTTCAGAGAAGAAGCTTGTACTTCTTTGAAGCTCACCACACTGTAACAACAGTGGGAAAAATCAACTTTAAAAAATTGTTGTTTTTAGGATAATTTGAACACAGACATCAATTTCTACTGAATGCAGCACTCAGCCCTGGGAGAGTTGATCTAAAATGTGCTCAGGACCCTTAGGAGAAGACCTGAGCACAGGGATGTGGAAGGGTTAATACTCTTTCCTTACCTCAACAACATCCACCACTCTTAGAATTTCTCTTATCTCTTCTTTAACCCTCTATACTCATTCCAATTCCCACATATTTTTGTAGCCTTTTTCTCCTTTATCTCTCCTTTAAGGGACTCCCCCTAGATGTGACACTGCCTAAATCTGCATTTTCTTATGATCTTTATGAGAATACAATTCTCATAAACTGTTATGTATATTCACTAAGGCTGAGTTCACTTTTAGTGTTCAGTGACAAAAATTTATCTGGAAAGAAAAGTGTTTCTTTCAGTGCAGAACCCTAGTGGGCACATGAGACCCAGGAACTATTGTCTTTTGTTCCTACCTCTCACTGTTTAGTATTATTTAAAAAATGCCATTGAAAATGAATTGAAAATATTTTCCAATCCCCATCCAACTCAGTCTGATTAAACACCCAAACCATCTGATTAAACGTCTTAGGCATGGGCAGGAGACTTATTGATTATATTCAGTGGTCACTTCAACAGATACAGCAGCTCACCCATGGTGCTGCTAACCTGTCACAGTGTACATTTCCTTGTTCATTTTATGCTGCACTGGATTATGTTCTCTAACAGAGAAAGTACTTGTTAACTCATTAAATAACTTCAATCCCCTATTTTATTGTGTCATTACTGTAAACTCCTCTCAATGATTCAAGTCAAAGACTATAAAAATTATGTGTACAAATTAAGTACACATTTATATACATTCTCAAAAAAAAGTAGCATTTGTTTGTTGCTGTGAGTCTTTCCTGCAAAAAAGCCTACCTAAAAGATAATTAAAATTATGGAAGACATCTATTTAAAAAAAATACTGCAATTAATTTATTATGCTAATTCCTCATACTCTAATGAAAAATGTGCTTGAGCCTGAAAAGTTCAAGCATAAACTCGCTAGCTCCAAATCAGGCACAGCTGAACGTTCTCCTGAAAAATGCAGCCAGTGTGTAAAAGCCTTCATTCAGCCACAGAGTGCTGTCAGTGAGTGCAACTCCATGCAGGGAAAAGTTTAGAGACTATTCACAAATACACACAAATTGTAGGGGGTAAAGTCAGAGATCCATTCAACCCTCTCATCCCAATTCAAGCCATTTGTACTACTTACAGATTTCATGAGAGGGAAAAGGTTATATCAAGAAAAATCTATGTTCTCTACATCCCATATAATTCTGAATACTTTTATTTTGATAGGTCAGAAAGTTTCTTGAGCAGGCTGGTACTGCACTGTGGTAAGAACATAATAAGAAGACAAGCCTTGACACATGGATAAGACCATGAGAGAACTTATCTTGTTTTGTTGCTTCATTTTATAAATAATTAATTAAAATCCAATAGGTTTGACAAAGTCTTTGAGGAAGACTATGTCTTAAAGTTTAAGAGAGTATAAAGGAGAAAGAACAGAAAATTAAACAAAGATTAATTATGATTTTGAAACAGAGGAGGGAAGGAAGCAATTATTTAACGAAGAGAAGTGTCCTATGATATTGGAATGCCAGCCTGGGAAAGCACAGATCCTTACATTATCTAAATTACACGATCCAAACAAAGTCAACCACTTGTGTCTTTGTTTCCCCCCTCAGCACTAGGAAAGTTTTCTGTTAAGGCACTGTATCCTTATTTCTCAGGGAAAGTTTGATGTTCTGCTAAAAATATCACATAGCAGAATCATTAAAAATTCACAAATTTCTTCATCAATAATAAATATATGAAAAAAACAGTAGATGATTACAAAATATATAACAGTGATAGCTCCAGAAAAAGTTTTTTGGAAATTTTCCATGTTTGCTGTTTTATAAGTCAGTCATTAGGAGGCAGCAAATGGCTCAAAACCATGTGAGAAAACAAATCCTGAAGGAAATTGAAAGTGAATAGGACAGTAAGAACTAGAAGTGGGAAATTAATTCAGCCACAAAAGTAGCTTTTTGACATTTTCCACTTCAATCAGATGTCAGGGTATGATGAAGAAAATTCTTTGTTAGCTATTTGTTAAATAATTTGGCATCTCACTAATGGAAACCACACTCAAACTTTATAAGGTTGACTTGGGATTTTTGGTAATGTTAAAAAAGCAAAAGACTCATTCCAGTCTGCTTTCCTACAGCCTGCTTTTTAAGTGGATATCACAACACTGTCCACACATATGCATAAGGAACACAAAATAAATAATGTCTCATTTCATTTCATCTAAAACAAACAGTTTAAAACTGAGATTTCAGAGTTCTACATTATTTACAAGCTTTGTCTTTTAATGAAAAATTTTATAACCCCTGTGGTTTTACCAGTGGTTCATTAGCAAAAAGAATCAGATTTTAATCAGTAACATTCATACCTCTCTCTTCCTGCCATAATACAGCACAAGTCAAGGTAAAAATAACATGAGAAGCTTTCTTAAATATAAAAATTAACCCCAGAGTTTCCACTATGAGTTCCAACATTTATGTAAAATTGCCGGTCATATTTTATATTGTGCAGCCAGGAAGCTGTTTTTAAATGCATCTATATCCTGAATCAGAATTGGAAAAGGAGAAACATTTTGCATTCTAAGCAAGCCTGTAAATAAGAAAATATTAAAATATGGGCTAGGCTTGTTCACATCATTGCATATGACATGTAAATTAATGTTTATTTCACATGCTGTTTTATCTTCAACATAGGACAATGCACTTATCTCTATCTCATTGAACAGTTATAGTAAGTAAAATACATGATAAGCATTAAACATCAATATTTCTCATTAATAGATTCATACAGCTGCATAACATTCTTAAAATACTGAATTTGCAGTTAATCAAACATTCTCAGCTTTTTCATATTAATCATAAAATACAAATAATAAAAACAAGGCATAAACTTACTATTTGTTAGCTGTTCACACTCTCCTGTGGTCTGAGGCAGTGGGAAATAATTACCCCTAGGAAATCTGGTAAGCAGAAATACAATAAAAATAAACATTAGCATGCAAAAAAGAATAAATTTAGCTTTCCTGCAAGTATTTTTCCTCATAATACTTCACAGGCAAGGTTAAAAAAAAAAAAAAAAGGAAAAAGAACCAAAAAAGCAAAGTTGAAAAATATATATACACATTTAAAACATAGTCCAGCAGTGTTCAAGGATCCTTGCCTCTCAAACTTTAAAGCAGCACAGACAAATGTTGAGATGCCTATAATAGAACAAAAATCCAAGTTCTCAATCACTAGTTACGCAGTATGTGTCAGTAAGGAAGACAATTTCCAAAATAATGATTAATGTATTATCCAGATTTTTCCTCTCTCTCTCTTTTTCCCTTCCCATTCAGGTTTTTCTTCTTATAAAATGCACATAGGTTTTTTCTTCCCTGTACCCTGACTCAGGCCTGGCTTTGAAATGCATTTCAATCTCTCAACACAGACTGCTTTCACTGCATTTAGAGTCCCACCAAGGCCCAGCTTTAAAAGCTACTGATTCTTTTTTTCTTTAGCCTTCCTCACAAAGGAAGGGTATTTTGTAAATTACCAGCTCGTTCAGATCAACAAAAGGTACTTTCATAGAAAGCCCCATTTGATTTTGCTCAAATTTGATTACAAGGATGGAGAAAAGGAAAGGAAGTCAAAAAGAAAAACCCCAGATGGCTTTTTCATTCATCTCAGTGAATGAGCTTTATCTGTGCCTTTTGAAACTGTAGCAGTGGAAAAGCATTTCTGTTGGCTTAAAAAACTTGACAAAAATTATTGGTTTGCCATTTCTCATGTAACTGCCATTGGGAACTGGATGAAAAGACTTTTTCATGGGATCGCCTGCTTGGATCAAAATAATGGAGATTAGGTATTTCATTATAAATTACAGTGGGAGATAGAGCAGGCTGTCATATTAATAGCAACCTGCTCATGGCCTTCAATGGTAGCTATTCTCCTAGACAAAGGACCAAGGGGGTTGTCTATTGAACTTGTACTTTAGGCCTGATCAATTTTCTATCATCAAGGCAAAAGGTGAGGTGACTAACAAAAGAATTCACACATGACTGACCTCATAAGCCTATAGATAAAACAGCTTAAAGAAACAAAACACATCCTGAAATTATGGGTGATAAACTGTATAAAGGAAAAAGAAGAAGAGAAATGATAGAAAAAGGGAGAGAAAGAGCACGTGGTCTATAATTCTCCCTCCCTTCTTAGGTGAATGGACATATTAAAAGCTACTTGTTTTCAGCTGCAGATAATTGCAGCCTTTGCTTTGCCATGTTCTGCCTTAAATCCTTCCATGTACTTTTTTGTCCAAGACTCTTCCAGTAATTTCATTCACGAGTAACCACAGCACCAAGTTTAATATAGAACTTCCCAAAGCTGTAGCTGCACACAGGATTACACACAACATCATAGGCAGGAAGGTGTCACACAAGCATTACAGTTATAATCAAATTACAGGAATAGCTATGAACCTTTGGGTCACTATCCTTTTATACAAAACCTTGCTAATTAAGGGAAACTTGGATGTCTGAGCTATGTAAGAGCAACACCTCACAGAGTTTGAAAGTCTCTAACATTTCTCTTTCATTAAGATGGTATACAATTTTATAGAGAGTGCAAAATAGCTTTTTAAGTGCTCATAGTATATTTAGGCACCCTTACAAGTGTATTATTTGAATGTTTTCCCCTGCCCCCTAGGAGATGAAGACCCTTCCTCAGCATCAGCATTGGGCTTTGCTGATCAGCAAGAGATACAGAGGGGGAAACCTTCACTCCTCTAAAGCCAAATATGTGGCAGCAAAATATTCTCTGATCTCTGTCAGGATCAACATTCCCTCCAGTTTGTTTTACAGGTAGAAACTCACTTTTATGCGTGGAACTAAGGCTCCAAATACATCTCAACCCTGTAGGAATTTCCCATAAGCTGTTAAAATGACATTTGCTAAGTAGGGCAAAACTGCAGAAGCATGCAAATACTTGTACTTGAAAGCCAAAACATGAACTAAAGCAGCTGAGAATCCCCCTTTCAACCTCCTAACAGCAGCTCAGGTGTAAATGGCACCCACACTCTACCTGCAGCACTAGGGGAGAGGACAGCCATCTAGAATTTGGTTTCAAGCTCTAGCTACACAACCACCAAGAAGCTGGTATGTGCCAAGTTTTTGGAGATATTTAAGAATTTCTCCTTTTAGCTCTACCACTGCAGTGATACTGCAGTTTCAGAAATGAAGCTAGTCACTGACTCATGGCCCTTTGCCACAGATCACAGATCCACCTATCAGGAAAGCAGTATTTATGTAAAGACACTTAAATAATTCAGGCTAAAAAGGAGCACATTTTAGTGAGCTAAGATTCAGAAACAGCCAGACAGAACACATGGGAGGCTACAAACTGGGTGCAGGGGAGGAACTTCTGAGCCTCAACTTTGCTGCAGAAGCCAATGGATTGTTGAATTACAGAATCCCACTGAAAACATATATTCATTAGCACAGAGAAATATTAAATAATTCATTGTAAACACTTTTGGGAAGCAGAGACAAGATGAAGACAAGCAAAACAGCAGCAGTATGTGTTAAGTTTTGGCTGCCAGCACGAAAAATAATCAATGACAGAGCACACACACCCCCCCCAAGCAGCTCAGATACATGAGATCATTGATGAAGCCCTAGTAGTAATGATATCTTTCCCTTATTCCAGAGATCTATTGATGATTACTAGGTGATTAGCAATTAATCCCAACTTTATATCCTCTGTGAGGGGCCCTACTGAGTACTTACTGAGGAAAGAGCTCTTGTAATCATTGTAGATAACACTCTGAAACTATTGCCTCTATGCTCAGTGGCACCAAGAAGCACAACCTGAATATTAAGAATTATTTAAAAAAAATATAGACCAGGCACAAAACATATTTTATAATAGTATCAAAATAATTTGAGTACCCCATATTAAAAGGCAGGAGCAAGGCAACATATCAAAAAATCCACATAGATGTGTGTCATTTTCAGAAGAAATCATTAGGCAAGCACTGACTGCCACTAAGACAGACAGACTTGAGCCACAGAACACAAGTCACAAGGGACTTTATTTATAAGTACATGCTGTATTTCCCACTCTGGATTTTTCCATATTGATGAAGTATTGCTGTCCAACCATTTACTCTTTATGTTAAAAGACTATTTCTATATTACAAGTTTAGATACTGCTGTACAGCTACTTCTGCGTAGAAGATCCAGTAACTGGCATAAGGAGACAGAAGCAGTAATATTTGAGATTAATTTCTGAGACTGCAAAACATGGTTGATACAAAGGATGGGTTAATATTTGGTAACTGTCAAATAGCAAGCCATTGTAATAATCAGAACTGAGATGTCTTAAAACAGCTTTCATGAAAATTTCTGAATAGTTATTTCATTTTTGAATGATAACTTACGTTAATCAAAATTAAATTTCTCAGGTAAACAAACAACACTCTTTCTAAGCTTTTTAAGCTTTCTAAGCTTTTCTTTGCATTCTGTGTTCCTCTAAGACACAGTCTGTTTGGACATACTGATTCCAGAGAAACAGCATAATTTCCAGTGGTACTGAAATCAATTTTGAGCACTGTAACTAAGAATGTCACAGTGTCCACACAGTGTCCACACAGTGGGCCAAGACAACCAAAACCTTGAGAATAACTCCTGTCATAGAAAAAAAAACACCTAAAAGCTGTTTCCATGGCCTTTTGCTGATCTTTGTTTGAATTGTGTTTGGTTTGTTCTCAGCCTCCACATCACATTGTCACATTTTTCTCTCATTCATCATGTCAGTGCAAGACACCTGCAGAATAGAAAAGGTCTGTTTCTCTCAATGTCTGTCAGCTTCCCCAGCCAGCACAGATAGACCCTGTGAACACAACAGATAACTGCTTATCCCTGTCCCATTAGTTCTTGGGGAAATAATTTGACTTCAAAATAATTTGGGGGATTGAAAGTGTATATCAATTTTTTTTCTGTCCAAAATTCTTCTTGAAGATATTTTCTGAATAATCTGTGCAAATAACTATTCTTACAGTGCATTTCAAAGAAATGCAGCAGACAGAGGTAGGCTGGCTGATCACAAGAAATTATGCTGAGTGAAACATCTCATTTTCTGGTGAAGAAACTGGACTGCACACATTCTTCCATGTTTCTCTGAACTTCAGGAGTAACATTCAGAAATGTCTGTTTTCATAACATCCAGTTAGGAAATTGTTTTCCATTAAAATTCAACATGCATTCTTGAACAAAAAAACCAAAACAAAACAAAAAAGGAAACATATTTTTACCCAGCAATAGAGGAACACAGATTTACAAGTGAAGGAAGACAGTAACACTGATAATTCTTAGCCCAGCTAAGTAGCTCTAAATGATGTCAGATATGCAAGACATGGCAAACATGGTTGTCCAAGACAGAAACAGAGAAAAAGAGAAATCAGTAGAAAAGCAGCTTTTTATTTTTTCCAACAAAAAGGAAAATAAAGAAAGATGATGTTGATTGCTCCAGTACAATGGAAGGATATAAATATAGGCATAAATCCTTTAAATTTTAGTCATCTTGGCTAGAACTCAGCTTTTTATTGACTTCAAGTATAAAATGTAAACATCTCAAAGTGGAAACTGTGAAATACAAGTATAAAATAATAGAATGAGCATGAAAAGACAGTGCTGGAAAAATAAAAAAAATAAATTGAGGTACAATTAGCAGGAGACAAAGGATAAAAAGAAGTTCTATAAATACACATCAGAGTAAGAGGAGGACCAAGAAACACTACTGGTTGGGCAGCAGCTTGGAGGCAAACTCAAACTATTGACATATTGTGCCAAGAAATCTGTTTACTGACTTTATTGACCATTATTACCATGAAGGTCAATTGCAATTCACTGGCTCCTGCAATTAAAAGCTATCTAAAAAATCAATAAAATTATATATATATATATATATATATATATATAAACACACACATATATGAAAGGGAGGCACAGTGTTAGGACAGAATAGAGAAATAAATTATTATGAAAATATGTAAGTCAAACAATTCAAATTACATATTACATTTGCCCAAAGTCTTGGAAAAGTGGATGAATATCAGAGCTGTAACTGCTTGAAAGCTGTTATCAGAATTATTTCAGAAAGGACATGATGGATCGAGATGGGTACAAAAGCCCTTACAAGAGCAAAAATTATGGCTGCTGTAGAAGGGAGAGGAAAAAATGATAGCCTAGTTATTTTAATTTTCTTTACTTTTGCATTTTGTAAATCACCTAAAAAGAAATTAGGCAATTGGTAACTGAGCATGGATTCATCAAGAACAAGGCACAACAAAGCAAGAAGCCTTGAGAAATAATTGATGCCACATTTCATGATTTTATAAAGCCTTTTTGCATCTTTGCACAGTACTTTCTCCTAATAAAACCAAGAAACATCATGTAAACAGTGTTACTACAGGGTAAATAGCATAGAAAAGAGGTTGTGCTTTAGCTATCAGCATGTACAAGGAAAATGGTAGCTAATGGAGTTCTTGGTCAGCACTGAGTCCAGCTCCATTCTGTATTTTCATCATTAATCCTGATATGAGAAGAGGGACCACTTCCAAAATGCTTCATGGAATCATAGAATGTTCTGAGTTGGAAGGGACCCACAAGGATCATTTAGTCCCATTCCTGGCACAGGACAATCCCAGAAATCCCACTGTGTGCCTGGGAGCATCTGAAGATGTGTCTAAGCTGGGAACATCTGCAGGCACACTGGGAGACTCAATTAGAGTCCACAAAAATCTTGATAGAAATGGTTTGCAAAAGATTAAGTGTGACTCAAGGGTAGCTGCATTATTCTTACTCTCAGAAATAATGAACTGCAGAAACATAAGCTGGAAACAGCACAACAGTTTTGCACTAAAGGATCTGCATCAGGAGCTAAACTTGAATCCACAAAGCTATTGCCAATAAAAGCAGTTATCATACTGGAAGCCTCATAGTCAGAATAAAGCAGGTGCTGAATGCCATCTGAAATGATATTTTACCTTTACTTGCTTCTGATGGAATACTGTCTAGTAGTGGACACTGCCTGAAGATTAAAAGATGCAGTTAATTTGAAAGAGCAGCAGTCTAGAAACAATCAGCAAGACTGAAATATTGGATCTTATTCTAAAAAATACTTTAAAAAACGATTATTATATAACACAAATATGCACTTATATTCTAAAAGTACAGCTTTGAGTTAAACATAAAAAAACTCCCCAACTTTGCAGAGGTAAAGACAAATGTGCAAGGAAAATAAAAAAAATATTGCATAACTTTGGAAACGGGTTAGAAAGATGTCTGTCAGGAATGGTTTAGTTATAACAGATTCTGTATTTAGACAATTTCTTGAATTTTTTCCAGACTCTTTTCCACTTATTATTTTATCTTACAGTAATCATAAATCACAAAAGCAGCTGAAAATATAATTTCATCAAATCCTGTTAAACCTATTAAATATGTCAAGATTTCAACTAACTTTTTCTCAAAATTTTATAAAGCCAGAACGCTGTCTGAGCCAAACAGACTCAGTTATGTCCCTGTCCCATTTTTACTCCAAGAGACAGTAGCACTACTAATGTTTAGCTCTCTTCCTAAACTTTCCTCTTTCCCTTCTGAACTAGCATCTGCATCAACCAAACATGACACTTCAGTGCCTTTGAACTTATGAAATGAGAATTAACTTCCTCATAAAGGATTACAGCATCAGGTCAAAAACTCCCATAAAATATAAAAATCTGTGCCAATAGCCTGAAGGAGTTATTCCAACACATGAAGATACAATGTGGAGCAATCCTAATAATTGGGAAGTATTAGATACTAATTAGATCCTTCTCTGAATAACCTATGTCCATGTCCATGTCCATGTCAAGCTTAAATCAACAGTCTCATGGTTATCTTCAACCAAAATTCTCTGTTCCAGCCTAGCACAAGTGATTTCCACATCCTGACAACTGCAGGTTCAATTGCCATGACAACACGAACACATAATTATGCACTTGCCTTGAAAGCCAATGCAGAGGAGCAGAAAGCATCCAGAGAACTTTGTGTGTGTTACCTGCATGTACCCTGATTGGAGTGCAGGTCTTTTAAATGTATTTTCACAGGGGTTCATAACAGTCAGCAAAATAGTGAATCAAATTTATTTTGTATTCAACAAAATGTAAGTTAGACAACAAGGTTACCTCAAACTTCATTTTATCTTATTCCATGAGAAAAACCTCAAGAAGTTAACAAAAAAACTTTTCCTATTCAGTTCAGGTTTTGAATAGAGATTTCATATAATTATAAATACTTCTAGGTTTTTAGAGAATGATTTGCGTAAATGGTTTAATCCAGGAATTTAATATAAAAATAAATAATTTGATTAGAATATTTATGCAATGACAATCACAAATAGCTTAAAATCTCCTTTTTTGGTAATATAGCTTTCTTGTACAGGCTTAATAAGCTTAAAGAATTGTGTCTTCTAGTTAAAGGTTTATTTTTAGGACACAGTTTTAAAAAAAAAAATCCCTGTTTTTTTCTTTAATATCATATCTTATTAATCTCTGAAATAACACATTCCAAAACAGTTGTGAATAATTCTAATTTCAGTCTGTGTGCCCATTTAGTGCTAATTTTTTATCCTTATGGTGTTATCAACAAATATTGCAGGTATCAGCTATTATCACCTGTTGGTGGCTTCTGACGTAATAAAAGATATCTTTAGAGGACTGAAGTCACCAAACTCATTAAACAGGACACTGAAGTTGGCAGCTAAGCTGGGCATTAGTTTCAGCTCTTGAGCAGGGAGCAGAGTATATTACTGCACTTCTGAGAAATCAGTCCAATTCATCACTTATATCAGTGCACTGTTCCTCACTGACACGGTGTTTTGCAGCACAGAAAAAAATATTATGTTTGCTGGAAAATGTCAAATTGAAATAGAGGTATGACTTCAGAAGTATAAGATTGGGCACTGACTATTTTCTGTAGAAAGAGCACCCACCTCTTCCCAGGACATAGAGCCTTTCACCTTTACAAGCTCTGGTTTTTCAGCACATGGAATTTGGCCGCTGCTCCCAAAATCAGATCAAAAGCTCCTTGTTGGTGACATTGAAAGCTCACCAGTACATGGCAGCAGCTTTGATATTCTTACTTTCCCAAACTGTTGTTCTAAAGGAGCTTGGGCAGGTAACAAACCTGAACCAGAAATAGGAAATATCACTCACCTTGCCGATTTCAAAGAGCAGCACTTACATTATTAAATGGATAAGAGTATTCATATGCCTTACTTGTCCAGATGAATAGAAAGAATGTGTTTGAATGTCCTTCAGAAAATGATACAGAAAAGAGAATGTCACACAGGTATGAAAACGTTAAACAAGCACTTCCACTGGGGGAGAAAAGAAGACAGGATATTCTGAATTAATTTAAATGAATAACAATACTCTCCTGGACCTTTAATGGGAGCAAGATTTTATCAGAGATAAGAACCAGAGACACAGTGAGCTAGGGTAAGAAAGAGGGAAGTTATTTCTGAGAGTAATGACTTAAAATAGACTTCATCCAGTCTTGCTGTGACTAAACAAGTGTCTTTCATGATACAAGAGAAAGAGACTGGGAATTCACTGAGTGTCTCTGTGATGGTGTATGTCATCACAGAGAGTTTAACCCACTCTAAGCCCACACAGTTCCCAACACCCCAGAAGGAGATTCTGTGGAAGTTCTGCAAGGTGATCACTTCAATCCCCTGAAACACTGAAACCAAGATCTTCTCCACCAAGGTAGGGGGTCTCCCAACATGTAACCTTGGAGCACAAGAAAAATGTGCAAACATTTGGGAACAAAGTGCATTTTTTTCTTCATATGGTAGCCAGGATTAAAAGTATTTCTGTTCAAATTTGGCTGTATAAATCCAAACAACTCAATATTAATATGTTATATTCACCAAATTTGGTAGGTAAGACCATTTGACCAGGCAAAATATTCAGATCACAGATCAGGTTGTTAAATGGCTAAGAAAAAGAGGGAATTAAAAGAAGTTTTTAAATGCTAGAACAGAGCCAGTAGCTTTGCAAGTAAAGAACCAAGATAATTATCAAATGTTTCAAACAAAATAAACAAATTAGCATCCCCAAAACTGTAATAGTGTTCAAGCTTTCTGATAAAGTTAAGTAGATGCGAAATAAAAGACAGCAAGGTCTCAGTCTTACATGTTTCTGACATGGGTAAGGCTGAGATAATTATCATGCATTTCTAATATAATGTACTTATAGGCATAGGGGGTTTTTTTACCTGTATATAATGGCTATCAAGAAACAGGAATTCTTAGTTTTAAAAAGCCCAAACATTAATTTAGCTAAATGGTGTATTTCTTGGAAAGTATTATGAAAATAACATTTAAAAATCTTTCTGTAACTATAGGTTTAACAGTTTGCAGATCCTTTGGAAAGTTCTTAGATTACCAAAGCAAACATAATCCTTATGAAGAAAAAAGAAAATAGAACAGACAAATAAACAAAACAAAACCCAAAACAGGAAAAAAACTTACAAAAGAATTTCATTAAGCTTGCAGACTCCTTCCAGTCTTGAAATACATCACACATGAAAGTGTTTTTTTCCTTCCTACTGGCACTGGTCCTTTTCCATGTCCTCTTTATGGAAATCCTAGCCAAAGAATGGCAATAGGGTCTGCTAAAGAAATTGCATGGTCTTCTTTCCTTTTTTTTTTCCCTAGTATTTTTTATTATTTACTAATTTTTAAAATAAATTTAGAACAGAATTTCTATCTTTAGTATTCCTCTGGATCTTGAGCATCTTCCAAACATTTTCGCAGCACATATTAAAGAAATAGCACATATTGGGATGGTTGTATTTATAACAGAGTTTCAGTCATTATCATTCAGGTCTAATTCCTCCACAAAGACTGTGTTAATGTTTCTTTGAACAATTTCATCACATTAATAGATTCCAAAGATTTTGCTATTTTATAAGTTGTGACTGGAACAGCAGTTTGACATCAGAATAATGAATTTAACCATCTTTCTGACTGATCTAACCATGCCAAATTTTACATCCCCTGGGCACCTGTGGTAATGTCTGTTCTTATCCCATAATCTATAAAGCTTCAGATATTTCTGATATTAATTATATATATTAATATTGTATATTAATTTTTTATGAGAAAGGTTTTGATCTTCAGTAGATTTCTGCATCAAAAAAGGCCTGTTTTCCATGCAAGAATTCAAGGGTCAAGAATAGGCAAAGAAATGTTTGACCTGAAGATCTTATGCAGCACTTTGTTTTAAAATTTTACAAGTACTTAAAATTTTTAAGGTATTTGGAAGTAGCATGCCTATTTATAATTAGAGGCACCGCGTCTCTATCTCAAGCATAGAGACAGAGAAAATAGAATCATAAATGATAGAACACACTGAGTTGGAAGGGACCTGCAAGGATCACTGAGTCCAACTCCTGGCCCAACAGGACACCCCAAGAATCTCACCGTGTTTCTGAGAGTGTTGTCCAAACATTCCTTGGACTCTGTCAGGCTTGATGCTGTGAACACTTCCCTGGGAATCCTGTTCCAGTGCCCAACCACTCTCTGGGTGAAGAACATTTTAAAAACCTTTTCCCTATGTCCAGCCTGAACCTCCCCTGACTCAGCTCCATGCCATTTCCTCAAGTCCTGTCTCTGGTCACCAGAGAGAAGAGATCGGTACCTGCCCCTCCACTTCCCCTCGTGAGGAAGCTGCAGAGCCCGATGAGGTCTGAGCTCAGTCTCTTCTCCAGGCTGAACAGACCAAGTGGCCTCAGCCATTCCTCATACAGTTTCAGCTCTTTCAAAGATATTGGGAATTATTTTTTTCCTGGCCTCCTTTCAATATCACTGTTGACAGTACCTCCTGTCATCATCAGCTATAATGATAATTCCCAAGGCCACTCCTCCTTCCTCTGTATCCCAGCTTTCAAAATAAGCTTTAGGTTAGAAAAACACTTCCTTTTCAGCTTAGGAAGGAGAGGGCAGCACAGAGTTTGGATGGTGAGGGCAGTGGGGCCTGCGGTGCCTCTGTGAGGGGAGGCTGGGCCTGCCCAGACATTGCTGGTTCCCGCCAGCCACAACCAGTCCCAAAAATGCATTGAAGGATGGGCAAAACACTGCCTGGCGAGGTTTTCCTCACAGGACTGAGGGAAAAAAGGTGGAGAAACAGCCCTGCAGTGCACATGTCACTGATAACTGAGGAGGAAGCAGTGCTGTCAGCTCCGATGACGCCCCTGAGGACACATGGTTGTCACCTCGCAGACCACACGGCATCAGACACCCACATGCACACTAGGTACATAAACAGCATTCCCAGGCAGGGTTGGGCTGTACCTTTGGACAATTTTAATGGGATAATGAATTCAAAGGTTTTTGCCATTATCTATGCAGTGACAAAATCACCAGATTGCTTGATGTCATAACAGATAATTTAGCCAGCTCCCGATCAATCATTTGTAAAAGTTTATATTCACTGGGAATTACAATGTGCTTGTCAGAGACCTCTGGTAATTTTACTATGCTGTCAAAAAGGTGTCTTGGATGGGAACTGCTCAGGTAAAATTGCATTTGGCAAATGTATTAAATCAGCGTTGCCAAGAAAACTTGGCACCATTGGATTAATAGTGAGGAAGGGGGGTTGTGGTCCCTTCATGGCAGCTCCATTCTGCTGCTCCTTCCCTCCCCACAGTTTTCCCCTGCCCCAGCCTGTGTCCTTCCCCAGACTGCAGCCCTCCAAGAACTTCATGGGGGCTACACTTCTCCAGGGCAAGCTTGGTCCAGAACACGCTGTCCATGGGCCACACGGCTCACTCAGACAATACCAGACTGCTGGGTATTACCTGAATGTACTTCACAAGCCTTAAACAGAAAAATTTAAAATGCATCTTTGGCTGCTGCTGAAAAGCAAGGTCCTTTATTTTCTGCCAACCTTCTCCACTACTCTGAGACAAGATTTTACAACATAGAGAGCTAGTAGATTATGGTCTGAAGTAAATCCCACAAAAGAACAGTGTGGAAGAGTACAAAGACAGCTTGCCAGGGCATTTATCTCTTCTACTTAAGCCTAGAAACACAGAATAAGTACATATATATAGCCTCCCAAAAGGCTGAAAATAGTAATAGTCAATCCCAGTGGCTTGAGATGCTGCCTACAGAGAGTGTGCTCCTGTTCTGAAATCATAGAGGGAAGGAAAAGGTCTTTTTGCTCACTGTGTTGAGATTCACTTGAGATTCTTTAAAAAGGAACACTGCAACAGGAGCTGGCAGTCTCATGTACACTAGGTACAGGAATTGAGTATTGCCTTCAAAAAACAGACCTCAGAATGGTTCAGCACAGCAAGTGCAGGAAAAATAGCAGGACCATTTCTGACAAATGGGAAGAAATCAGAAAAATGTATGTCCCCACTCTAGCATGGCTCCCTTTAACATGTAAACATAGTTGTGGCAATTAGTATTTGAACAAAAATATGTTATAAATGGGATTACACACCTTGCATAGTAAATGATCTCAGCAAATACTTTTTTTTTAATCTATGCAAAAACATAACCTCAAGAATATGTGCTTCATTATCTAGCTAGAAGTTTAGGTACTGTAGTTTGGAGATATACTAGGAACAAATTGGATTTAATAGGAAAAATATTCAAATGTTATGTTTTTTGAGCACATGGGAAGCTCCAATAAATCATATTAATTGCTTTAAATTATAAAATTTAAGAAGATGCTGGTACACTTAATCAACATGGTCCACTGAATACAGAGTTCCTTGGCCTTGGCCCTATCTTCACTTCTCTCCATAAATCACTTACTGCCTCAGAGAAGATAAATATAGATCCAAAAAATTACTTTAGGTACATAACTCCTTGGTTATCCTATGTGGGATTTGAAATGCGATTGTGGATCACAAGTTTCTTAAATATAGATAAATAGATTAATCTTTTATTTAAATATATTTCTAAAATAAAGTTAAGTATTTGTTACCATTATGAAATATAAACATGGCCTGCATCTTATTTTCTACTTCAGCATGCCACTAAAAATAAATGGCCAAAAGGTCTTTCTTCTGAATTTGGAAACAGTTTGTTGTATGTGATTTATATCAGCCCCCTCATTATAGAAAACCTTTTCACCATGTGATTGTGTGTATAAGAACAATTATAGAAATTCTGAATTCTCATTCTTTAGATGAGCTGATAGGCTGTGAAAGATACTGGAGTGACAGCTCTTCTGCATTGATCCAGTACAGAGAATAGCCATGGAATTTCTGTTTGCACCTTCCAGGGTATGTAATTTATCCCTGATCCTGAGAAGTGCCCTGTTCATCACTGTCCCTCCACTGAATCTGCTCCCAGTGCACCAGGCTGCTTCTCACTAGGGAGCACTCAGACAGAACCTCAGCTCTGTGCACCCAGAGCTCACGTGGGAAGAGTTCCCTTGTGGGGCTGATCCTCCCCTCTCCCCCAGCATTGTCAGCAATGTATTTGGAACAGTTGCAGGCTCACTTTTTGTCTCATTGAAGGAGAGAAATTAAAAACTTCTAAAAGCAAAGGTAATTAAAGAATTTACAGCAAGAAATACCTGATCATTCAAGCACGCTGTACATTCACACTGTCTGCAAAAGAGGAAATGAGTTATGTTCTTCACAGATGCAATTTTTTTTTGGTTACTTTTAAGCTATAGGACATTTGGATTCGTTTTCCCTTTTAGAAATATAAGGTATCATTATAGTGTTTGATACAATATTTGGGGAAAAAAAAATCTCTACCCCAAGTCATCTCTGTTTTGCTGCCCAATTCAAAAAGTATTAATTATGGAAGGAGAAAAAAAGACTGGAATGGACACAAACAAATTACATGTAAATTTGTTGAATAGATTACTCTATTGTTCAACAACAACGCACAGTTCTTACCTTAGAAAAACAATTCCAGTATTAAGAACAATAGAACCTATATTTACCACAAAGGGAGGTTTATCAAGATAAAACAATTGGGATCCAGTCTTAAAACTCTCATCTGATGGTAACCGTCACACAAGAAATATGCATGAAATATTTCTGCAAATCTTCAGTCTTCTAATTCAGAAGAGATATGGGTGAAGAAGGCAAATAATTTCACACATTAGTGATGAAATTAGAAGATGAAAGGGAAACAAGTAGCAAGAAAGAAGGAGGCAGAAAGGTTAGATGTTTTAAAACCCTAAGTTAAATTTAAATGATATGTATAATCTGGGAGACATGAACACTGTGATTCTAAATTTATCATGTGAAGTGTCTACACACTCTTTAAAAACCTTTACTTAGAGACTTTTGAAAAGACATTTTTTATATATAGAAGGGCATGGACAAAACATAAGTAAAGCTTTTCTGGGTGCGATTTCTTAACTGTAGGTAAAATTCATATTCTGTGGCCACAAAACAAAAAGCAGGAAAAGCTTGTTCTAGGAAATCTCAATGGGAATATTAGACAGTCTTGTTGTGGAAAATGTACTGAATAATGGTATTTGATATTCAGTGTCTCCTGCAAACTGACAGTGTTGGAATTTCCCTTCCTTAAAGCACATATTTGATATTTGGCCTTTTTTTTGTCCCCCAGCTCATTTATATGTGTGTGTTTTTCCTTTTAACGCCCCCTCCCCACCCTTTTTAAATTTAAATAAAACTCTGGGGAAAAAAAAAGCAACAGAAGATCACAGGATGTGAAGATGCCATTCTGGGAACTAGCAAGCAGTCTCAACAGTGAAAGAAGCCAAGTGATCTTTCAAGTGGGCTATTACTGTAGTTGTGGAAGCAGAATAATGAAACTGAACAGAATAATTGGCCTAAATATCTGGTTAGAGGGCTGGTACAGAGAAAAGAGCATGAAAGGCTCTACTAAAACCACAGAAAGGTGGGTGTTCCTGCAATCAGCACAGAAAAAAAGCATTGAAAAAGTCTGTAAACTAAAGAAGAGGGGGAGGGGAACCACTGGAAAGAAATCCAAGCAGAGGAGGGGGAAGGGGGGAAAAATGCCCACTAAATCTGAAAGTCGAGAGGAAAAGAAAGCAGTTGATTGTATTTGCTGACATCCCAAGGATGGCAGTTGGGAAACAGCAATCAGGGCAGCACCATCAGGAGGCACACACAGTAAGAGCAATATGGGTGGCTCTTGAGATATATGTGGGAACACCTCTATGTATCTTTTAAATATAAATACAGCTTGCATATATACATATAAAAGAACTTCAACTATCGCTTCAAAGAGAAAAGAAACAACCATCCTCTCTTACCTGGTCATTTCCATCAGCTGAAGACTTATATGACTTCCAAATAGAAAAGCAGTGAAGTCAGTAAACTCAGATATTATGATCATCCATGTCAACACTTACATCAGAAAACATCTGATGATGTAAGATCCAGTTTAACCATGCTCCATATATGTATATCAGAGATTCTTGCAGTGATCGAGGTGAAAGATTAGGTACCAGCATTGTCCACACTCTTCCTCTGAGCTTCTGACAGTCACTCTCTAAGTGACCATTAACAGTCCAACCCCAAATGTATCCTATTTTCAGTGCTGATTACAGAAACACAAAACGCAGCCGATAGTCCTGTTAATGAATGATTATTAAATTGACAGCACCAATAGACAAAAATTAGAATTACATCACACTTTCGAAAAACTATAGCAAGTTATATTCTATATAAGCAGAATTCCCAATTTGAAGTGACAAGCAGAAAATAAGTAGTTTTTCATTGTCTGGTTAGTATTAGAGTATTATATTTACTATAAAATCAAGATCCGTTAGCAGGAATCCTTATACAAAAGGCATGAGAGTGCCAAGAATACAGAGAAATACGTCCCTAAAAAAGAGGAAAACCAATGTAAGTGTCAAGCTTTTCTAACAAACAAATCCAGAAAAACTGGCTCATTTAAATTTCAAAATGTCCAGATGATATTTCAAGCACTAATCCATATGTCAAGACCTAAATAAAAGCAGCTAAATGAAAAGTGGTTAACAAAGAAAATTATGTATTAGTGTTACAAATATTGAGAAAGAAATACATTTTTAGGTAAATATGCAAAATATATAGGAAGAGATAATATCATAACCAGCTGCTACAACTGGGAGCAAAATACGTATTTTGGGATGCAAAAGTCTTTGTGTAAAGCACACATATTTCTGAAGGCAGCTCAATTTTTAAAAATTCTTACACTTAAAGGTGTCACTGCTTCACTTACATCAATAGCTGATCATAGCTACAACAGTGCTACTGGATCAAAACATGAGTGCCCAAGCAGCTCAGAATGGACTGGTTAATACAGATTTATTATAAAGAGAAATAATTCCAAAGAAAAAGACATTGATGTCGGAGGCATATAGAAATGATACAGGAAAGAAGCTGAGATTATGTATTTTCACAAGAATTCTTGGATCAGATTTATTTTATTGAATTGCTATTGGATACTGCATGTAAGTCCCATTCATTTGGGAAACCCTACCACCTTACTTATATCCTACACACTGTTATATTCACAACATCCTGAAGAAACTACCACTTTCCCATTTCTCTCATTTTTTATGCAGAGAAATAACAAAACAAAAACAAAAACAAAAACAAAAACAAAAACAAACCCAAAAAAATACAAGAGAGATAGAAATCCCAGCACCATTAAAATGGCACAATTATCACTGAATTAGATTGAGTGGGACCTTCACCTGAGCGAGTTGAGGTCACACACAAATTCTATGCTATAGCAAAGGACTGTGTATCATTTTCAGAGTACCCAGGATACCCTGGAGTATCTGAATTTATCTTCTTTTTCATAGGTAATGTTACCCCTAAAAAGCTTTCTGGTAACTTCTTCACCTTAGGTACCTGGCTGAGAAGAGAAACAAACAACCTAACTGAGCAATAACCTGCACTGCAGCTGTACTGACCCCGCACACTCCACTGTCACGACTTCTCTTGTTAAGAGATTCTACTTCCCTCCTGGATCTGCTGACGGTTTCAAATTATAAAGCACTTTAATAAAAGTAATTTCTTTTACTGGGACTGAAGGAGCTGGTGCTGTTTTGCTTCACTTTTCCAATGTAGCTAATTCATAGTCCAACTCATAAAATTAAGTTGAAAGCATGGTATAAAATAATTGTATAAAGTAACAAAAATCATTATTAGGTGTACATTCAGAATTCTGAGCAATGGCTCTTTGAATCCCTGTTTCTTTTTTGAACTGCAAAGCTTCCTAAAAATTACTAACTCCCAGAAAACTGAAACCTGGTGGTGCTAAGACTACACATCACTCTGACACCAGATAACCTGGACTTAATCTAAAAGATCTCCTGTTTACCCCTATAGGGTTTGCATCAGTGCCTCTGTGCCCTTAAGCAATAATAAAACCAGAACTACTGGAAAGGTATTCTGTAGCAGAGTGATGATCTGGAAAAGTTGATAATTTTGTGTATACACACTCTTTAGCCTTCTCTTTGTAACACAACCAAATACTATTGAAATTCCAAACATGCATAAATAATTCATTTTTAGATAGATCCTTCCCACTGAGGTTACAACTTAACTAATAGGTTTCCAGGCACCTGTATGATCATCTAGTCTGACCAGTTCTGTCTTCCTGAGCCTCCAGAAACTACTAAAAGTGAAAATAATCCTTGAAAACAAAACAAAACAAAACCAACAACAACAAAAGTGACAACTTCCTCATGGGACTTTTTTTATGGTTTATTTAATTTTGAATCCTTTATTGCATAACTCCTGTAAGACTTTTACTGGCTAAGCAAAAAAAAAAAAAAAAAAAAGTTGCCTTGAAGAGCCATAAACCAGACTCTTCTCTGGTCAAACCTATCAGCTTGTTACCTCAACAAGGAATCTGGGCCATACTCCTTCTCTGCTTAAAATCCAATTTCTTAATTCAGTGGCTTCACCAGCAGAGCTGTTCCCACAGAGCACGGTCACTGTGGCAGTGATAGTCTCACCTCACATCCAGACCCACTGCAGCAGCATTTCTGCTTTTCCAGGGGTGGGAGAGAGGAAGATCAGCACTTCACCTGCAGACCCATGGAGGTTCCATTTGCTTTTTTACATCAATGCTCCATCCCTACCACAACTAAATCCTGATATCTACATTATTGCAAAGGTACAGCAGCCAAAATACACAACAGGAAGTGACTAGAGGTTTTGGATGCTTTAGTCTGCTGCTCTCTTACTGCAGGGGACTTTTCCTGTTCAGGACAGGAGGGGAAAATAAATCTATTCTAAAATTCTTGGTTAAACATTTATTTTCAACATAGGTAAAGACTGGGTTTCCTCACAAAATCAGGAGCTTTCTTGTTATTTCAAACATCTCTTAAAAGTTGTCTCTCATTTTCAAAGCTCTTCATTTACTTTTATCCACTCACATATCAGTTGATCCCAAATTATCCCTCCTACATTTACAGAATCTTTAAGAAGTCTTCTATGACTCAGATTCCTCCTTTGCACCTTCTTCCTTTTCAAGCTACTAGCTGGTACCTCTGCTTCACTGGCTCCATAATTACAAATCTGATCTGAAAATATTTCTCCTCCTTCCTAAAATTTTTTAGCTTTTTTAGTGAGATGATTTTGCTGACCATTATGCACAACTCTTTTTCTTGTTGTACTTAAACCTATTATGTTTGGAAGTCCAATGTGTTAAGAAAAGCTATGAAGAGCAGTGTATGCTGTGTATGCACAAAATAGGATGTGCAAATTATGGGGATTGTTAACAAAAGAGTGAGATTACAGGGGAATCACTGGGAGCTATAGGGAAGCATTAAGGTACTTAAGACCACAAGTCTCCACTAGACCTCAACAGGGTTTGTAGTCCTAAAACTCTCTGGTGGGATTTTGTTTTGTTTTAAATACTACAGCTAGTAATAAACAAACAGGACCTCACTGTACTAAAGTCCTACTCAAAATTCATTGTTAAGGTTCAATAATTTGAAGTAAAATAAGGTTACAATAGAAAATATTCACAACAGTAATGTGGGTAATTTACACTAAAAAATAAACAGAAAGAACTGAAACTTCTGAATATACTGATGTTCATAATTAATTAATTAATAATTAATTAAGGACAAAACCAAAAGATTCTCTTGTACCATATAGTAACACTGTTTTCCAATTTTCCCTTTTACCTTCCTTTCGTAAGCTAGTTGTGGTGCTGCTTTTCCATAAAGACAATTTTGGTTTGTAGCACTGGTTTGGTTTTTTTTCTTTTAAAACTGCTCTAAGCAGTTTGAAAATGTGAGCTAACCATGAGTGGCACTTTAGATTAAAAAAATAATCATAAGGCAGAATTTCATAACTTTCTATAAACACAGTGAACACTAACTACAAGGATATATACAATAATATTATCTCTTCTGAGTATACAAGATCATCAAGAAATCTGCAGGAGTTTCCTTGTAAACAATTGAAGTATATTTTACTATATTTTTCTCCAGTCCTGTTCATGTTACTTTAAAAAATTTCAGTAACTTCTATTCATTTTCAGCTAATGTGAAAGCATTCCAGTGCAATGCTTTCACATAACACAAATTTTTTCTTTTCAAAGCCTCTATGGGAAACCTTAACCCATACTGCACCTATGTTTCCATCTGGAGTGTGCCAAGTTTCAGGGATTTGGCAGACTTGCATACACAAGAGTTTATCAGCTCTGTAATTAATTTTATGTGCATGAATGACATGAATGCATATTGGGTACACATTTTAACATTTGCTTCTTTCCTTTAATGAAAATGGTGATTCCATAAGATGAAGGAAGAAAAGGAAGGAAGGAAAGAAAAGAAGGAAGAAAATTCTCTTTTCTGCTGACTCCCTGTAATGGTAGTAGAGACCCAGACTGGAGGTTGAAGAGGTGCAGAAGAAAGATTAGCTGCTTGCCTTTATTTTGCACAGTACTAAATATTGCATCAACATGCACAACTCAAAAGATTCAAAATACTCAAAATTTCATCTCAATGAAATAAAGTACAAATGCTTATAACCTCTACTGCTTCTGATGCTTCCCCACTATAAGACCGATAACGAGGCTATCTGATATTTTAACTCATTAGTCAAGTGAATAAGCACCAGCACCTCATACCATGAAGCATATCACAGGGAAACCCTTTTCAAGAGAAGTAGGTAACTGGCACTATTTTAAAGAAAAACCATCATCAACATCATCACAGTTCCTGATTACAGATGAATAACCAAGGAGGAAAACATACATTTCACAAGTTTTGGAGGTGTTCTACTTTCACTGTTCATGTTTTTTTGATTCCATTTGCCAAACATTGCTTGATTAAAGTATTTTTTTTCAATTTGTCAGTGCCATACATTATTGCCGTGTACTAATTTCGCAAGTCCATGCTTAAAATTGTCGTGTTCCTAGGAGTTTATTCCAAGCACAGTCACTCATTTTATATCACATCCAGCTATATCTCTACACGGTTTTTTAGCCTATGGCAGCTAATTATGCAGCTTCTTCTCTGCACTCCAAATATACTGGTGAGTTGCATTCTAAGTCATTACAACATTAGCAAACACACTGAAGATAAAAATGCTTTTATATTTACCAAATAGATTGTATCTGAAAATAGTAAGAATTTGGCAATAAATACAATTATCTTGATTATCTAATCTAGAAATTTCAACACCTGCTAGTCCTGAACAAAATTTTGCAAAGCACCTTTTGTTCATTTCCCCATCCCCCACTTTGCACTCTGGTATTCAGTCAGATTGTTGTGAGACATCTGTAAAAATTATCTGCAGTGTCTCTCTTGCCATAATGCAGACAATCCAGCAGGTCTCTTCACGAACTGCAGAAGCAAAAGCAAGCACCTCTCCATGCTGCACACCAGTGTGCATTTTTGCATGTTTGATAAGGCTTTCAGTAGAGTTGCGGTGAGAGGTATTTCTAGCTGCCATTTGATGGACAGTCTGATCCTGGTTGGTTACTGTAAAACATAATCTGAAATAGAGGCTTAGACCCATGGCATATTTTTAACTTCCTGACATGCACAGCACAGTCTGCTGTTGAGGAATTTTCCTCTCGCCAAAGTGATGAGCAGACAAGGCACCACTGATGCTACTCAAGCTTTGCTCAGTGGGAGGTAATGCAAAAGCAGCGCAGCAACAAATATTGTACTAATGGTGTGCTGCTCCTTCTCCTCTCCCTCTCTCATCTCAGGTTCAGAGCTGGAAAATGATAAGAGACAGGACAGACTGCAATCTTCTTCAAGCAAAAGGAGTGAAGAAAAATCCTTTGGTAAGTGTTTGCTAGGAGAACAGAATTTGATGAAAAGCACTGGGCTGAAGGTAAATAAATAACTGACCTCTGTATTCAGTGTGGTGCTGAGCAGCTACAGCAAGAGATAGAATGTGTCAGAGCAACAAATTCATCTCTCAGTTGTACTGATGTCACTGAGGGTCCTCT